>NW_026042531.1:0-195933 GCF_023856365.1 Brienomyrus brachyistius | reverse complement strand
CCCGTCCAGGGTGTCCCCCAGCCCCGCGCCCTGTGATGGACTGGCATCCTGTACAGGCTGTACCCCAGCCCTGTGCCCTGCGATGGACTGGTATCCCATCCAGGCTGTTCCCAGTGCCCTGTGATGGACTGGCATCGCGTCCAGGCTGTAGCTCAGCCCCATGCCCTGTAATGGACTGGCATCCCATCAAGGCTGTACCCCAGCCCAGTGCCCTGCGATGGACTGGCATCCCGTCCAGGGTGTCCCTCAGCCCTGTGCCCTGCAATGGACTGGCATCCATTCCAGGCTGTACCCTGTGCCCTGTGATGGACTGGCATCCCGTCCAGGGTGTCCCCCAGCCCCACGCCCTGTGATGGACTGTCATCCTGTCCAGGCTGTACCCCAGCCCTGTGCCCTGCGATGGACTGGTATCCCATCCAGGCTGTTCCCAGTGCCCTGTGATGGACTGGCATCGCGTCCAGTCTGTACCTCAGCCCCATGCCCTGTAATGGACTGGCATCCCATCCAGGCTGAACCCTCTCCCCTGTGATGGACGGGCATCCCATCTAAGCTGTAACCCAGCCCTGTGCCCTGTCATGGACTGGCATCCCATCCAGGGTGTCCCCCAGCCCCGTGCCCTGTGATGGACTTGCATTCCATCCAGGCTGTACCCTGTGTCCTGTGATGCACTGGCATCCCGTCCAGGGTGTCACCCAGCCCTGTGCCCTGCGATGGACAGGCATCCCGTCCAGGCTGTACCCCAGCCCTGTGCCCTGCGATGGACTGGCATCCCATCCAGGCTGTACCCCAGCCCTGTGCCCTGTGATGGACTGGCATCACGTGCAGGGTGTCCCACATCCCTGTGCCCTGCGATGGACTGGCCTCCCATCCAGGGTGTCCCCCAGCCCCGTGCCCTGCGATGGACCGGAATCCCATCCAGGCTGTCCCTCAGCCCTGTGCCCTGCGATGGACTGGCATCCCATCCAGGCTGTACCCTGTGCCTTGCGATGGACTGGTATCCCGTCCAGGCTGTAACCCAGCCCTGTGCCCTTTGATGCACTGGCATCCCTTCCAGGATGTACCCTGTGCCCTGTGATGGACTGGCATCCCGTCCAGGGTGTTCCCTAACCCCGCGCCCTGTGATGGACTGGCATCCTGTCCAGGCTGTACCCCAGACCTGTGCCCTGCGATGGACTGGCATCCCATCCAGAGTGTCCCCCAGCCCTGTACCCTGTGATGGACTGGAAACCCATCCAGGGTGTCCCCCAGCCCTGTGCCATGCGATGGACTGGCATCCCATCCAGGGTGTCCCCCAGCCCTGTGCCCTGCGATGGACTGGCATCCCATCCAGGCTGTACCCCAGCCCTGTGCCCAGTGATGCACTGGCATCCCATCCAGGTTGTTACCCAGCACCCTGCCCTGTGATGGACTGGCATCCCGTCCAGGGTGTCCCTCAGCCCTGTGCCCTGCGATGGACTGGCATCCCTTCCAGGCTGTACCCTGTGCCCTCTGATGGACTGGCATCCCGTCCAGGGTGTCCCCCAACCCCGCGCCCTGTGATGGACTGGCATCCTGTCCAGGCTGTACCCCAGACCTGTGCCCTGCGAAAGACTGGCATCCCATCCAGGCTGTTCCCAGTGCCCTGTGATGGACTGGCATCCCGTCCAGGCTGTACCCCAGCCCTGTGCCCTGTGATAGACTGGCATCCCGTGCAGGGTGTCCCACAGCCCTGTGCCCTGCGATGGACTGGCATCCCATCCAGGTTGTACCCCAGCCCTGTGCCCTGTGATGGACTGGCATCCCATGCAGGGTGTCCCACAGCCCTGTGCCCTGCGATGGACTGGCATCCCATCAAGGCTGTACCCCAGCCCAGTGCCCTGCGATGGACTGGCATCCCGTCCAGGGTGTCCCTCAGCCCTGTGCCCTGCATTGGACTGGCATCCCTTCCAGGCTGTACCCTGTGCCCTGTGATGGACTGGCATCCTGTCCAGGGTGTCCCCCAGCCCCGCGCCCTGTGATGGACTGTCATCCTGTCCAGGCTGTACCCCAGCCCTGTGCCCTGCGATGGACTGGTATCCCATCCAGGCTGTTCCCAGTGCCCTGTGATGGACTGGCATCGCGTCCAGGCTGTACCTCAGCCCCATGCCCTGTAATGGACTGGCATCCCATCCAGGCTGAACCCTCTGCCCTGTGATGGACGGGCATCCCATCTAAGCTGTTCCCCAGCCCAGTGCCCTGTCATGGACATGCATCCCGTCCAGGGTGTCCCCCAGCCCTGTGCGCTGTGATGGACTGGCATCCCATCCAGGCTGTACCCCAGCCCCTTGCTCGGTGATGAACTGGCATCCCGTCCAGGGTGTCTCCCAGCCCTGTGCCCTGCAATGGACAGGCATCCCGTCCAGGCTGTACCCCAGCCCTGTGCCCTGTGATGGACTGGCAACCCGTCCAGGGAGTCCCCCAGCCCTGTGCCCTGCGATGGACAGGCATCCCGTCCAGGCTGTACCTCAGCCCTGTGCCCTGCGATGGACTGGCATCCCATCCAGGCTGTACCCCAGCCCTGTGCCCTGTGATGGACTGGCATCCCGTGCAGGGTGTCCCACAGCCCTGTGCCTTGCGATGGATTGGCATCCGGTCCAGGATGTATCCCAGCCCTGTGCCCTGCGATGGACTGGCATCCCATCCAGGCTGTACCCCAGCCCTGTGCCCTGCGATGGACTGGCCTCCCGTCCAGGGTGTCCCCCAGCCCCGTGCCCTGCGATGGACCGGAATACCGTCCAGGCTGTACCCCAGCCCTGTGCCCTGCGATGGACTGGCATCCCGTCCAGGGTGTCCCCAGCCCCGTGCCCTGTGATGGACTGGCATCCCATCCAGGCTGTACCCTGTGCCCTGTGATGCACTGGCATCCCGTCCAGGGTGTCCCCCAGCCCTGTACCCTGCGATCGACTGGCATCCCGTCCAGGGTGTACCCCAACCCTGTGCCCTGTTATGGACTGGCATCCCATCCAGGGTGTCCCCCAGCCCTGTGCCCTGTGATGGACTGGCATCCCATCCAGGGTGTCCCCCAGCCATGTGCCCTGCGAAGGACTGGCATCCCATCCAGGGTGTACCCCAGCCCCGTGCCCTGTGATGGACTGGCATCCCATCTAGGGTGTACCCCAGCCCCGTGCCCTGTGATGGACTGGCAACCCGTCCGGGGAGTCCCCCAGCCCTGTGCCCTGCGATGGACAGGCATCCCGTCCAGGCTGTACCTCAGCCCTGTGCCCTGCGATGGACTGGCATCCCATCCAGGCTGTACCCAAGCCCTGTGCCCTATGATGGACTGGCATCCCGTGCAGGGTGTCCAACAGCCCTGTGCCTTGCGATGGATTGGCATCCCGTCCAGGATGTATCCCAGCCCCGTGCCCTGCGATGGACTGGAATCCCATCCAGGCTGTCCCTCAGCCCTGTGCCCTGCGATGGACTGGCATCCCATCCAGGCTGTACCCTGTGCCTTGCGATGGACTGGTATCCTGTCCAGGCTGTACCCCAGCCCTGTACCCTGCGATGGACTGGCATCCCGTCCATGGTGTCCCCCAGCCCCGTGCCCTGTGATGGACTGGCATCGCATTCAGGCTGTACCCTGTGCCCTGTGATGCACTGGCATCCCGTCCAGGGTGTCCATCAGCCCTGTGCCCGATGATGGGCTGGCATCCCGGCCAGGCTGTACCCCTAGCCCTGTGCCCTGTGATGGAGTGGCATCCCATCCAGGGTGTCCCCCTGCCCTGTGCCCTGTGATGGACTGGCATCCCGTACAGGCTGTCCCACAGCCCTGTGCCTTGCGATGGATTGGCATCCCGACCAGGTTGTATCCCAGCCCTATGCGCTGTGATGGACTGGCATCCCATCCAGGCTGTTCCCCAGCCCCTTGCCCGGTGATGAACTGGCATCCCGTCCAGGGTGTCTCCCAGCCCTGTGCCCTGCGATGGACTGGCATCCCATCCAGGCTGTACCCCAGCCCTGTGCCCTATGATGGACTGGCATCCCGTGCAGGGTGTCCAACAGCCCTGTGCCTTGCGATGGATTGGCATCCCGTCCAGGATGTATCCCAGCCCCGTGCCCTGCGATGGACTGGAATCCCATCCAGGCTGTACCCCAGCCCTGTACCCTGCGATGGACTGGCATCCCGTCCATGGTGTCCCCCAGCCCCGTGCCCTGTGATGGACTGGCATCGCATTCAGGCTGTACCCTGTGCCCTGTGATGCACTGGCATCCCGTCCAGGGTGTCCATCAGCCCTGTGCCCGATGATGGGCTGGCATACCGGCCAGGCTGTACCCCTAGCCCTGTGCCCTGTGATGGAGTGGCATCCCATCCAGGGTGTCCCCCTGCCCTGTGCCCTGTGATGGACTGGCATCCCGTACAGGCTGTCCCACAGCCCTGTGCCTTGCGATGGATTGGCATCCCGTCCAGGATGTATCCCAGCCCTGTGCCCTGCGATGGACTGGCATCCCATCCAGGCTGTACCCCAGCCCTGTGCCCTGCGATGGACTGGCCTCCCGTCCAGGGTGTCCCCCAGCCCCGTGCCTTGCGATGGACCGGAATCCCATCCAGGCTGTCCCCCAGCCCCGTGCCCTGCGATGGACCGGAATCCCATCCAGGCTGTCCCTCAGCCCTGTGCCCTGCGATGGACTGGCATCCCATCCAGGCTGTACCCTGTGCCTTGCGATGGACTGGTATCCCGTCCTGGCTGTACCCCAGCCCTGTGCCCTGCGATGGACTGGCATCCCGTCCAGGGTGTCCCCCAGCCCCGTGCCCTGTGATGGACTGGCATCCCATCCAGGCTGTACCCTGTGCCCTGTGATGCACTGGCATCCCGTCCAGGGTGTCCCCCAGCCCTGTACCCTGCGATCGACTGGCATCCCGTCCAGGGTGTACCCCAACCCTGTGCCCTGTGATGGACTGGCATCCCATCCAGGGTGTCCCCCAGCCCTGTGCCCTGTGATGGACTGGCATCCCATCCAGGGTGTCCCCCAGCCATGTGCCCTGCGAAGGACTGGCATCCCATCCAGGGTATACCCCAGCCCCGTGCCCTGTGATGGACTGGCCTCCCATCTAGGGTGTACCCCAGCCCCGTGCCCTGTGATGGACTGGCAACCCGTCCGGGGAGTCCCCCAGCCCTGTGCCCTGCGATGGACAGGCATCGCGTCCAGGCTGTACCTCAGCCCTGTGCCCTGCGATGGACTGGCATCCCATCCAGGCTGTACCCCAGCCCTGTGCCCTATGATGGACTGGCATCCCGTGCAGGGTGTCCAACAGCCCTGTGCCTTGCGATGGATTGGCATCCCGTCCAGGATGTATCCCAGCCCCGTGCCCTGCGATGGACTGGAATCCCATCCAGGCTGTCCCTCAGCCCTGTGCCCTGCGATGGACTGGCATCCCATCCAGGCTGTACCCTGTGCCTTGCGATGGACTGGTATCCCGTCCAGGCTGTACCCCAGCCCTGTACCCTGCGATGGACTGGCATCCCGTCCAGGGTGTCCCCCAGCCCCGTGCCCTGTGATGGACTGGCATCCCATCCAGGCTGTACCCTGTGCCCTGTGATGCACTGGCATCCCGTCCAGGGTGTCCCCCAGCCCTGTACCCTGCGATCGACTGGCATCCCGTCCAGGGTGTACCCCAACCCTGTGCCCTGTGATGGACTGGCATCCCATCCAGGGTGTCCCCCAGCCCTGTGCCCTGTGATGGACTGGCATCCCATCCAGGGTGTCCCCCAGCCATGTGCCCTGCGAAGGACTGGCATCCCATCCAGGGTGTACCCCAGCCCCGTGCCCTGTGATGGACTGGCCTCCCATCTAGGGTGTACCCTAGCCCCGTGCCCTGTGATGGACTGGCAACCCGTCCGGGGAGTCCCCCAGCCCTGTGCCCTGCGATGGACAGGCATCGTGTCCAGGCTGTACCTCAGCCCTGTGCCCTGCGATGGACTGGCATCCCATCCAGGCTGTACCCCAGCCCTGTGCCCTATGATGGACTGGCATCCCGTGCAGGGTGTCCAACAGCCCTGTGCCTTGCGATGGATTGGCATCCCGTCCAGGATGTATCCCAGCCCCGTGCCCTGCGATGGACTGGAATCCCATCCAGGCTGTCCCTCAGCCCTGTGCCCTGCGATGGACTGGCATCCCATCCAGGCTGTACCCTGTGCCTTGCGATGGACTGGTATCCCGTCCAGGCTGTACCCCAGCCCTGTACCCTGCGATGGACTGGCATCCCGTCCAGGGTGTCCCCCAGCCCCGTGCCCTGTGATGGACTGGCATCGCATCCAGGCTGTACCCTGTGCCCTGTGATGCACTGGCATCCCGTCCAGGGTGTCCATCAGCCCTGTGCCCGATGATGGGCTGGCATCCCGGCCAGGCTGTACCACTAGCCCTCTGCCCTGTGATGGAGTGGCATCCCATCCAGTGTGTCCCCCTGCCCTGTGCCCTGTAATGGACTGGCATCCCGTACAGGCTGTACCCCAACCCTGTGCCCTGCGTTGGACTGGCATCCCATCCAGGCTGTTCCCAGTGCCCTGTGATGGACTGGCATCCCGTCCAGGCTGTACCCCAGCCCTGTGCCCTGTGATGGACTGGCATCCCATGCAGGTTGTCCCACAGCCCTGTGCCCTGCGATGGACTGGTATCCCATCTAGGTTGTTACCCAGCACCGTGCCCTGCGATGGACTGGCATCCCGTCTAGGTTGTACCCCAGCACCCTGCCCTGCGAGGGACTGGCATCCCGTCCAGGGTGTCCCTCAGCCCTGTGCCCTGCGATGGACTGGCATCCCTTCCAGGCTGTACCCTGTGCCCTGTGATGGACTGGCATCCCGTCCATGGTGTCCCCCAACCCCGCGCCCTGTGATGGACTGGCATCCTGTCCAGGCTGTACCCCAGACCTGTGCCCTGCGATGGACTGGCATCCCATCCAGGCTGTTCCCAGTGCCCTGTGATGGACTGGCATCTCGTCCAGGCTGTACCCCAGCCCTGTGCCCTGTGATAGACTGGCATCCCGTGCAGGGTGTCCCACAGCCCTGTGCCCTGCAATGGACTGGCATCCCATCCAGGGTGTCCCCCAGCCCCGTGCCCAGTGATGGACTGGCATCCCATCCAGGCTGTACCCTGTGCCCTGTGATGCACTGGCATCCCGTCCAGGGTGTCCCACAGCCCTGTGCCCTGCGATGGACTGGCATCCCGTCCAGGGTGTACCCCAGCCCTGTGCCCTGTGATGGACTGGCATCCCATCCAGGGTGTCCCCCAGCCCTGTGCCCTGTGATGGACTGGCATCCCATCCAGGGTGTCCCCCAGCCATGTGCCCTGCGAAGGATTGGCATCCCATCCAGGGTGTACCCCAGCCCCGTGCCCTGGGATGGACTGGCATCCCATCTAGGGTGTACCCCAGCCCCGTGCCCTGTGATGGACTGGCAACCCGTCCGGGGAGTCCCCCAGCCCTGTGCCCTGCGATGGAGAGGCATCCCGTCCAGGCTGTACCACAGCCCTGTGCCCTGCGATGGACTGGCATCCCATCCAGGCTGTACCCCAGCCCTGTGCCCTATGATGGACTGGCATCCCGTGCAGGGTGTCCAACAGCCCTGTGCCTTGCGATGGATTGGCATCCCGTCCAGGATGTATCCCAGCCCCGTGCCCTGCGATGGACTGGAATCCCATCCAGGCTGTCCCTCAGCCCTGTGCCCTGCGATGGACTGGCATCCCATCCAGGCTGTACCCTGTGCCTTGCGATGGACTGGTATCCCGTCCAGGCTGTACCCCAGCCCTGTACCCTGCGATGGACTGGCATCCCGTCCAGGGTGTCCCCCAGCCCCGTGCCCTGTGATGGACTGGCATCGCATCCAGGCTGTACCCTGTGCCCTGTGATGCACTGGCATCCCGTCCAGGGTGTCCATCAGCCCTGTGCCCGATGATGGGCTGGCATCCCGGCCAGGCTGTACCACTAGCCCTCTGCCCTGTGATGGAGTGGCATCCCATCCAGTGTGTCCCCCTGCCCTGTGCCCTGTAATGGACTGGCATCCCGTACAGGCTGTACCCCAACCCTGTGCCCTGCGTTGGACTGGCATCCCATCCAGGCTGTTCCCAGTGCCCTGTGATGGACTGGCATCCCGTCCAGGCTGTACCCCAGCCCTGTGCCCTGTGATGGACTGGCATCCCATGCAGGTTGTCCCACAGCCCTGTGCCCTGCGATGGACTGGTATCCCATCTAGGTTGTTACCCAGCACCGTGCCCTGCGATGGACTGGCATCCCGTCTAGGTTGTACCCCAGCACCCTGCCCTGCGAGGGACTGGCATCCCGTCCAGGGTGTCCCTCAGCCCTGTGCCCTGCGATGGACTGGCATCCCTTCCAGGCTGTACCCTGTGCCCTGTGATGGACTGGCATCCCGTCCATGGTGTCCCCCAACCCCGCGCCCTGTGATGGACTGGCATCCTGTCCAGGCTGTACCCCAGACCTGTGCCCTGCGATGGACTGGCATCCCATCCAGGCTGTTCCCAGTGCCCTGTGATGGACTGGCATCTCGTCCAGGCTGTACCCCAGCCCTGTGCCCTGTGATAGACTGGCATCCCGTGCAGGGTGTCCCACAGCCCTGTGCCCTGCAATGGACTGGCATCCCATCCAGGGTGTCCCCCAGCCCCGTGCCCAGTGATGGACTGGCATCCCATCCAGGCTGTACCCTGTGCCCTGTGATGCACTGGCATCCCGTCCAGGGTGTCCCACAGCCCTGTGCCCTGCGATGGACTGGCATCCCGTCCAGGGTGTACCCCAGCCCTGTGCCCTGTGATGGACTGGCATCCCATCCAGGGTGTCCCCCAGCCCTGTGCCCTGTGATGGACTGGCATCCCATCCAGGGTGTCCCCCAGCCATGTGCCCTGCGAAGGATTGGCATCCCATCCAGGGTGTACCCCAGCCCCGTGCCCTGGGATGGACTGGCATCCCATCTAGGGTGTACCCCAGCCCCGTGCCCTGTGATGGACTGGCAACCCGTCCGGGGAGTCCCCCAGCCCTGTGCCCTGCGATGGAGAGGCATCCCGTCCAGGCTGTACCACAGCCCTGTGCCCTGCGATGGACTGGCATCCCATCCAGGCTGTACCCCAGCCCTGTGCCCTATGATGGACTGGCATCCCGTGCAGGGTGTCCAACAGCCCTGTGCCTTGCGATGGATTGGCATTCCGTCCAGGATGTATCCCTGCCCTGTGCCCTGTGATGGACTGGCATCCCGTACAGGCTGTACCCCAACCCTGTGCCCTGCATTGGACTGGTATCCCGTCCAGGCTGTACCCCAGCCCTGTGCCCAGCGATGTACTGGCATCCCGTCCAGGGTGTCCCCCAGCCCCGTGCCCTGTGATGGACTGGCATCCCATCCAGGCTGTACCCTGTGCCCTGTGATGCACTGGCATCCCGTCCAGGGTGTACATCAGCCCTGTGCCCTATGATGGGCTGGCATCCCGGCCAGGGTGTCCCTCAGCCCTGTGCCCTGCGATGGACTGGCATCCCATCCAGGGTGTCCCCTAGCCCTGTGCCCTGTGATGGAGTGGCATCCCATCCAGGGTGCCCCCCAGCCCTGTGCCCTGTGATGTACTGGCATCTTGTCCAGGGTGTCCCCCTGCCCTCTGCCCTGCGATGGACAGGCATCCCGTACAGGCTGTACCCTAGCCCTGTGCCCTGCGTTGGACTGGCATCCCATCCAGGCTGTTCCCAGTGCCCTGCGAAGGACTGGCATCCCATCCAGGGTGTACCCCAGCCCCGTGCCCTGTGATGGACTGGCCTCCCATCTAGGGTGTACCCCAGCCCCGTGCCCTGTGATGGACTGGCAACCCGTCCGGGTAGTCCCCCAGCCCTGTGCCCTGCGATGGACAGGCATCGCGTCCAGGCTGTACCTCAGCCCTGTGCCCTGCGATGGACTGGCATCCAATCCAGGCTGTACCCCAGCCCTGTGCCCTATGATGGACTGGCATCCCGTGCAGGGTGTCCAACAGCCCTGTGCCTTGCGACGGATTGGCATCCCGTCCAGGATGTATCCCAGCCCCGTGTCCTGCGATGGACTGGAATCCCATCCAGGCTGTCCCTCAGCCCTGTGCCCTGCGATGGACTGGCATCCCATCCAGGCTGTGCCCTGTGCCTTGCGATGGACTGGTATCCTGTCCAGGCTGTACCCCAGCCCTGTACCCTGCGATGGACTGGCATCCCGTCCAGGGTGTCCCCCAGCCCCGTGCCCTGTGATGGACTGGCATCCCATCCAGGCTGTACCCTGTGCCCTGTGATGCACTGGCATCCCGTCCAGGGTGTCCCCCAGCCCTGTACCCTGCGATCGACTGGCATCCCGTCCAGGGTGTACCCCAACCCTGTGCCCTGTGATGGACTGGCATCCCATCCAGGGTGTCCCCCAGCCCTGTGCCCTGTGATGGACTGGCATCCCATGCAGGGTGTCCCACAGCCCTGTGCCCTGCAATGGACAGGTATCCCATCCAGGTTGTTACCCAGCACCGTGCCCTTCGATGGACTGGCATCCCGTCCAGGTTGTACCCCAGCAGCCTGCCCTGCGATGGACTGGCATCCCGTCCAGGGTGTCCCTCAGCCCTGTGCCCTGCGATGGACTGGCATCCCTTCCAGGCTGTACCCTGTGCCCTGTGATGGACTGGCATCCCGTCCTGGGTGTCCCCCAGCCCCGTGCCCTGTGATGGACTGGCATCCCATCCAGGCTGTACCCTGTGCCCTGTGAAGCACTGGCATCCCGTCCAGGGTGTCCATCAGCCCTGTGCCCTATGATGGGCTGGCATCCCAGCCAGGGTGTCCCTCAGCCCTTTTCCCTGCGATGGACTGGCATCCCATCCAGGGTGTCCCCTAGCCCTGTGCCCTGTGATGGAGTGGCATCCCATCCAGGGTACCCCCAAGCCCTGTGCCCTGTGATGGACTGGCATCCTGTCCAGGGTGTCCCCCTGCCCTCTGCCCTGCGATGGACAGGCATCCCGTACAGGCTGTACCCCAGCCCTGTGCCCTGCGTTGGACTGGCATCCCATCCAGGCTGTTCCCCAGCCCTGTGCCCTGTGATGGACTGGCATCCCATGCAGGGTGTCCCTCAGCCCTGTGCCCTGCGATGGACTGGTATCCCATCCAGGTTGTTACCCAGCACCGTGCCCTGCGATGGACTGGCATCCCGTCCAGGTTGTACCCCAGCACCCTACCCTGCGATGGACTGGCATCCCGTCCAGGGTGTCCCTCAGCCCTGTGCCCTGCGATGGACTGGCATCCCTTCCAGGCTGTACCCTGTGCCCTGTGATGGACTGGCATCCCGTCCAGGGTGTCCCCCAACCCCGCGCCCTGTGATGGACTGGCATCCTGTCCAGGCTGTACCCCAGACCTGTGCCCTGCGATGGACTGGCATCCCATCCAGGCAGTTCCCAGTGCCCTGTGATGTACTGGCATCCCGTCCAGGCTGTACCCCAGCCCTGTGCCCTGTGATAGACTGGCATCCCGTGCAGGGTGTCCCACAGCCCTGTGCCCTGCGATGGACTGGCATCCCATCCCGGTTGTACCCCAGCCCTGTGCCCTGCGATGGACTGGTATCCCATCCAGGCTGTTCCCAGTGCCCTGTGATGGACTGGCATCGCGTCCAGGCTGTACCTCAGCCCCATGCCCTGTAATGGACTGGCATCCCATCCAGGCTGAACCCTCTGCCCTGTGATGGACGGGCATCCCATCTAAGCTGTACCCCAGCCCAGTGCCCTGTCATGGACATGCATCCCGTCCAGGGTGTCCCCCAGCCCTGTGCGCTGTGATGGACTGGCATCCCATCCAGGGTGTACCCCAGCCCCGTGCCCTGTGATGGACTGGCAACCCGTCCAGGGAGTCCCCCAGCCCTGTGCCCTGCGATGGACAGGCATCCCGTCCAGGCTGTACCTCAGCCCTGTGCCCTGCGATGGACTGGCATCACATCCAGGCTGTACCCCAGCCCTGTGCCCTGTGATGGACTGGCATCCCGTGCAGGGAGTCCCACAGCCCTGTGCCTTGCGATGGATTGGCATCCCGTCCAGGTTGTACCCCAGTACCCTGCCCTGCGATGGACTGGCATCCCGTCCAGGGTGTCCCTCAGCCCTGTGCCCTGCGATGGACTGGCATCCCTTCCAGGCTGTACCCTGTGCCCTGTGATGGACTGGCATCCCGTCCAGGGTGTCCCCCAGCCCCGCGCCCTGTGATGGACTGGCATCCTGTCCAGGCTGTACCCCAGCCCTGTGCCCTGCGATGGACTGGTATCCCATCCAGGCTGTTCCCAGTGCCCTGTGATGGACTGGCATCGCGTCCAGGCTGTAGCTCAGCCCCATGCCCTGTAATGGACTGGCATCCCATCAAGGCTCTACCCCAGCCCTGTGCCCTGCGATGGACTGGCATCCCGGCTGGGTTGTACCCCAGCCCTGTGACCTGCTATTGACTGGCATCCCGTCCAGGGTGTCACCCAGCCCTGTGCCCTGAGATGGACTGGTATCCCGTCCAGGTTGTACCCCAGCCCTGTGCCCTGCAATGGACTGGTATCCTGTCCAGGCTGTACCTGAGCCCTGTGCGTTGTGATGGACTGGCATCCCGTCCAGTCTGTACCCCAGCCCTGTGCCCTACAATGGACTGGTATCCCGTCCAGGCTGTACCCCAGCCCTGTGCCCTGCGATGGACTGGCATCTCGTCCAGGGTGTCCCCCAGCCCTGTGCCCTCTGATGTTCTGGCATTCCGTCCAGGGTGTCCCCCAGCCCTGTGCCATGGGATGGACTGGCATCCCGTCCAGAGTGTCCCCCAGCCCTGTGATGTCCGGGCAACCCGTCCAGGCTGTACCCCAGCCCTGTGCCCTGTGATGGACTGGCATCCCATCCAGGGTGTCCCCCAGCCCTGTGCCCTGAGATTGACTGGCATCCCGTCCAGGGTGTCCCCCAGCCCTGTGATAGACTGGCATCCCCTCCAGGGTGTCCCCCAGCCCTGTGCCCTGCGATGGACTGGCATCCCATCCAGGGTGTCCCCCAGCCCTGTGCCCTGTGATGGACTGGCATCCCGTCCAGGGTGTCCCCCAGCCCTGTCCCCTGCGATGGACTGGCATACCGGCCAGGGTGTCCCACAGCCCTATGCCCTGCGATGGACTGGCATACCGTCCAGGGTGTCCCCCATCCCTGTGCCGTGCGATGGACTGGCATCCCGTCCAGGGTGTCCCCCAGCCCTGTGCCCTGCGATGGATTGGCATCCTGTCCAGGGTGTCCACCAGCCCTGTGCCCTGCGATGGACTGGCAACCCGTCCAGGGTGTCCCCCAGCCCAGTGCCCTGCGATGGACTGGCATCCCGTCCAGGGTGTCCCCCAGCCCTGTGCCCTGCGATGGACTGGCATCCCATCCAGGGTGTCCCCCAGCCCTGTGCCCTGTGATGGACTGGCATCCCGTCCAGGGTGTCCCCCAGCCCTGTGCCCTGCGATGGACTGGCATACCGGCCAGGGTGTCCCACAGCCCTATGCCCTGCGATGGACTGGCATACCGTCCAGGGTGTCCCCCATCCCTGTGCCGTGCGATGGACTGGCATCCCGTCCAGGGTGTCCCCCAGCCCTGTGCCCTGCGATGGATTGGCATCCTGTCCAGGGTGTCCCCCAGCCCTGTGCCCTGCGATGGACTGGCAACCCGTCCAGGGTGTCCCCCAGCCCAGTGCCCTGCGATGGACTGGCATCCCGTCCAGGGTGTCCCCCAGCCCTGTGCCCTGCGATGGACTGGCATCCCATCCAGGTTGTACCCCAGCCCTGTGCCCTGCAATGGACGGGCATCCCATCCATTCTGTACCCCAGCCCTGTGCCCTGCGAAGGACTAGAATCTCGTCCAGGGTGTCCCCTAGCCCTGTGCCCTGCGATGGACTAGCATCTCGTCCAGGGTGTCCCCTAGCCCTGTGCCCTGTGATGGACCGGCATCCCGTCCAGGCTGTACCCTGTGCCCTACGATGGACTGGCATCCAATCCAGGGTGTCCCCCAGCCCTGTGCCCTGCGATGGACTGGCATCCCGGCTGGGTTGTACCCCAGCCCTGTGACCTGCTATTGACTGGCATCCCGTCCAGGGTGTCCCCCAGCCCTGTGCCCTGTGATGGACTGGCATCCCGTCCAGGGTGTCCCCCAGCCCTGTGCCCTGCGATGGACTGGCATACCGGCCAGGGTGTCCCACAGCCCTATGCCCTGCGATGGGCTGGCATACCGTCCAGGGTGTCCCCCATCCCTGTGCCGTGCGATGGACTGGCATCCCGTCCAGGGTGTCCCCCAGCCCTGTGCCCTGCGATGGATTGGCATCCTGTCCAGGGTGTCCCCCAGCCCTGTGCCCTGCGATGGACTGGCAACCCGTCCAGGGTGTCCCCCAGCCCAGTGCCCTGCGATGGACTGGCATCCCGTCCAGGGTGTCCCCCAGCCCTGTGCCCTGCAATGGACTGGCATCCCATCCAGGTTGTACCCCAGCCCTGTGCCCTGCAATGGACGGGCATCCCATCCATTCTGTACCCCAGCCCTGTGCCCTGCGATGGACTGGCATCTCGTCCAGGGTGTCCCCTAGCCCTGTGCCCTGCGATGGACTGGCATCCCGTCCAGGGTGTCCCCCAGCCCTGTGCCCTGCGATGGACTGGCATCCCATGCAGGCTGTACCCCAGCCCTGTGCCCTGTGATGGACCGGCATCCCGTCCAGGCTGTACCCTGTGCCCTACGATGGACTGGCATCCAATCCAGGGTGTCCCCCAGCCCTGTGCCCTGCGATGGACTGGCATCCCGGCTGGGTTGTACCCCAGCCCTGTGACCTGCTATTGACTGGCATCCCGTCCAGGGTGTCACCCAGCCCTGTGCCCTGAGATGGACTGGTATCCCGTCCAGGTTGTACCCCAGCCCTGTGCCCTGCAATGGACTGGTATCCTGTCCAGGCTGTACCTGAGCCCTGTGACTTGTGATGGACTGGCATCCCGTCCAGTCTGTACCCCAGCCCTGTGCCCTACAATGGACTGGTATCCCGTCCAGGCTGTACCCCAGCCCTGTGCCCTGCGATGGACTGGCATCTCGTCCAGGGTGTCCCCCAGCCCTGTGCCCTCTGATGTTCTGGCATTCCGTCCAGGGTGTCCCCCAGCCCTGTGCCATGGGATGGACTGGCATCCCGTCCAGAGTGTCCCCCAGCCCTGTGATGTCCTGGCAACCCGTCCAGGCTGTACCCCAGCCCTGTGCCCTGTGATGGACTGGCATCCCATCCAGGGTGTCCCCCAGCCCTGTGCCCTGAGATTGACTGGCATCCCGTCCAGGGTGTCCCCCAGCCCTGTGATAGACTGGCATCCCCTCCAGGGTGTCCCCCAGCCCTGTGCCCTGCGATGGACTGGCATCCCATCCAGGGTGTCCCCCAGCCCTGTGCCCTGTGATGGACTGGCATCCCGTCCAGGGTGTCCCCCAGCCCTGTCCCCTGCGATGGACTGGCATACCGGCCAGGGAGTCCCACAGCCCTATGCCCTGCGATGGACTGGCATACCGTCCAGGGTGTCCCCCATCCCTGTGCCGTGCGATGGACTGGCATCCCGTCCAGGGTGTCCCCCAGCTCTGTGCCCTGCGATGGATTGGCATCCTGTCCAGGGTGTCCACCAGCCCTGTGCCCTGCGATGGACTGGCAACCCGTCCAGGGTGTCCCCCAGCCCAGTGCCCTGCGATGGACTGGCATCCCGTCCAGGGTGTCCCCCTGCCCTGTGCCCTGCGATGGACTGGCATCCCATCCAGGGTGTCCCCCAGCCCTGTGCCCTGTGATGGACTGGCATCCCGTCCAGGGTGTCCCCCAGCCCTGTGCCCTGCGATGGACTGGCATACCGGCCAGGGTGTCCCACAGCCCTATGCTCTGCGATGGACTGGCATACCGTCCAGGGTGTCCCCCATCCCTGTGCCGTGCGATGGACTGGCATCCCGTCCAGGGTGTCCCCCAGCCCTGTGCCCTGCGATGGATTGGCATCCTGTCCAGGGTGTCCCCCAGCCCTGTGCCCTGCGATGGACTGGCAACCCGTCCAGGGTGTCCCCCAGCCCAGTGCCCTGCGATGGACTGGCATCCCGTCCAGGGTGTCCCCCAGCCCTGTGCCCTGCGATGGACTGGCATCCCATCCAGGTTGTACCCCAGCCCTGTGCCCTGCAATGGACGGGCATCCCATCCATTCTGTACCCCAGCCCTGTGCCCTGCGAAGGACTAGAATCTCGTCCAGGGTGTCCCCTAGCCCTGTGCCCTGCGATGGACTAGCATCTCGTCCAGGGTGTCCCCTAGCCCTGTGCCCTGTGATGGACCGGCATCCCGTCCAGGCTGTACCCTGTGCCCTACGATGGACTGGCATCCAATCCAGGGTGTCCCCCAGCCCTGTGCCCTGCGATGGACTGGCATCCCGGCTGGGTTGTACCCCAGCCCTGTGACCTGCTATTGACTGGCATCCCGTCCAGGGTGTCACCCAGCCCTGTGCCCTGAGATGGACTGGTATCCCGTCCAGGTTGTACCCCAGCCCTGTGCCCTGCAATGGACTGGTATCCTGTCCAGGCTGTACCCCAGCCCTGTGCCCTGTGATGGACTGGCATCCCGTCCAGTCTGTACCCCAGCCCTGTGCCCTACAATGGACTGGTATCCCGTCCAGGCTGTACCCCAGCCCTGTGCCCTGTGATGGACTGGCATCCCGTCCAGGCTGTACCCCAGCCCTGTGCCCTGCTATGGACTAGAATCCCATCCAGGGTGTCCCCCAGCCCTGTGCCCTGCGATTGACTGGCATCCCGTCCAGAGTATCCCCCAGCCCTGTGCCCTGCGATGGACTGGCATCCCGTCCAGGCTGTACCCCAGCCCTGTGCCCTGCGATGGAGTAGCGTCCCGTCCAGGGTGTCCCCCAGCCATGTGCCCTGTGATGGATTGGCGTCACATCCAGGGTGTCCCCCAGCCCTATGTCCTACGATGGACTGGTATCCCGGCCAGGTTGTACCCCAGCTCTGTGCCCTACAATGGTCGGGCATCCCATCCAGGCTGTACCCCAGCCCTGTGCCCTGCGTTGGATTGGCATACCATCCAGGGTGTCCCCCAGCCCTGTGCCCTGCGCTGCACTGGCATCTCGTCCAGGGTGTCCCCCAGCCCTGTGCCCTGCGATGGACTGGCATCCCATCCAGGGTGTCCCCCAGCCCTGTGCCGTGCGATGGACTGGCATCCCATGCAGGCTGTACCCCAGCCCTTTGCACTGTTATGGACCGGCATCCTGTCCAGGCTGTACCCTGTGCCCTATGATGGACTGGCATCCAATCCAGGTTGTACACCAGCCCTGTGACCTGCGTTTGACTGGCATCCCGTCCAGGCTGTACCCCAGCCCTGTGCCCTGTGATGGACTGGCATACCGGCCAGGGTGTCCCACAGCCCTATGCCCTGCGATGGGCTGGCATACCGTCCAGGGTGTCCCCCATCCATTGTGCCGTGCGATGGACTGGCATCCCGTCCAGGGTGTCCCCCAGCCCTGTGCCCTGCGATGGATTGGCATCCTGTCCAGGGTGTCCCCCAGCCCTGTGCCCTGCGATGGACTGGCAACCCGTCCAGGGTGTCCCCCAGCCCAGTGCCCTGCGATGGACTGGCATCCCGTCCAGGGTGTCCCCCAGCCCTGTGCCCTGCAATGGACTGGCATCCCATCCAGGTTGTACCCCAGCCCTGTGCCCTGCAATGGACGGGCATCCCATCCATTCTGTACCCCAGCCCTGTGCCCTGCGATGGACTGGCATCTCGTCCAGGATGTATCCCAGCCCCGTGCCCTGCGATGGACTGGAATCCCATCCAGGCTGTCCCTCAGCCCTGTGCCCTGCGATGGACTGGCATCCCATCCAGGCTGTACCCTGTGCCTTGCGATGGACTGGTATCCCGTCCAGGCTGTACCCCAGCCCTGTACCCTGCGATGGACTGGCATCCCGTCCAGGGTGTCCCCCAGCCCCGTGCCCTGTGATGGACTGGCATCGCATCCAGGCTGTACCCTGTGCCCTGTGATGCACTGGCATCCCGTCCAGGGTGTCCATCAGCCCTGTGCCCGATGATGGGCTGGCATCCCGGCCAGGCTGTACCACTAGCCCTCTGCCCTGTGATGGAGTGGCATCCCATCCAGTGTGTCCCCCTGCCCTGTGCCCTGTAATGGACTGGCATCCCGTACAGGCTGTACCCCAACCCTGTGCCCTGCGTTGGACTGGCATCCCATCCAGGCTGTTCCCAGTGCCCTGTGATGGACTGGCATCCCGTCCAGGCTGTACCCCAGCCCTGTGCCCTGTGATGGACTGGCATCCCATGCAGGTTGTCCCACAGCCCTGTGCCCTGCGATGGACTGGTATCCCATCTAGGTTGTTACCCAGCACCGTGCCCTGCGATGGACTGGCATCCCGTCTAGGTTGTACCCCAGCACCCTGCCCTGCGAGGGACTGGCATCCCGTCCAGGGTGTCCCTCAGCCCTGTGCCCTGCGATGGACTGGCATCCCTTCCAGGCTGTACCCTGTGCCCTGTGATGGACTGGCATCCCGTCCATGGTGTCCCCCAACCCCGCGCCCTGTGATGGACTGGCATCCTGTCCAGGCTGTACCCCAGACCTGTGCCCTGCGATGGACTGGCATCCCATCCAGGCTGTTCCCAGTGCCCTGTGATGGACTGGCATCTCGTCCAGGCTGTACCCCAGCCCTGTGCCCTGTGATAGACTGGCATCCCGTGCAGGGTGTCCCACAGCCCTGTGCCCTGCAATGGACTGGCATCCCATCCAGGGTGTCCCCCAGCCCCGTGCCCAGTGATGGACTGGCATCCCATCCAGGCTGTACCCTGTGCCCTGTGATGCACTGGCATCCCGTCCAGGGTGTCCCACAGCCCTGTGCCCTGCGATGGACTGGCATCCCGTCCAGGGTGTACCCCAGCCCTGTGCCCTGTGATGGACTGGCATCCCATCCAGGGTGTCCCCCAGCCCTGTGCCCTGTGATGGACTGGCATCCCATCCAGGGTGTCCCCCAGCCATGTGCCCTGCGAAGGATTGGCATCCCATCCAGGGTGTACCCCAGCCCCGTGCCCTGGGATGGACTGGCATCCCATCTAGGGTGTACCCCAGCCCCGTGCCCTGTGATGGACTGGCAACCCGTCCGGGGAGTCCCCCAGCCCTGTGCCCTGCGATGGAGAGGCATCCCGTCCAGGCTGTACCACAGCCCTGTGCCCTGCGATGGACTGGCATCCCATCCAGGCTGTACCCCAGCCCTGTGCCCTATGATGGACTGGCATCCCGTGCAGGGTGTCCAACAGCCCTGTGCCTTGCGATGGATTGGCATCCCGTCCAGGATGTATCCCAGCCCCGTGCCCTGCGATGGACTGGAATCCCATCCAGGCTGTCCCTCAGCCCTGTGCCCTGCGATGGACTGGCATCCCATCCAGGCTGTACCCTGTGCCTTGCGATGGACTGGTATCCCGTCCAGGCTGTACCCCAGCCCTGTACCCTGCGATGGACTGGCATCCCGTCCAGGGTGTCCCCCAGCCCCGTGCCCTGTGATGGACTGGCATCGCATCCAGGCTGTACCCTGTGCCCTGTGATGCACTGGCATCCCGTCCAGGGTGTCCATCAGCCCTGTGCCCGATGATGGGCTGGCATCCCGGCCAGGCTGTACCACTAGCCCTCTGCCCTGTGATGGAGTGGCATCCCATCCAGTGTGTCCCCCTGCCCTGTGCCCTGTAATGGACTGGCATCCCGTACAGGCTGTACCCCAACCCTGTGCCCTGCGTTGGACTGGCATCCCATCCAGGCTGTTCCCAGTGCCCTGTGATGGACTGGCATCCCGTCCAGGCTGTACCCCAGCCCTGTGCCCTGTGATGGACTGGCATCCCATGCAGGTTGTCCCACAGCCCTGTGCCCTGCGATGGACTGGTATCCCATCTAGGTTGTTACCCAGCACCGTGCCCTGCGATGGACTGGCATCCCGTCTAGGTTGTACCCCAGCACCCTGCCCTGCGAGGGACTGGCATCCCGTCCAGGGTGTCCCTCAGCCCTGTGCCCTGCGATGGACTGGCATCCCTTCCAGGCTGTACCCTGTGCCCTGTGATGGACTGGCATCCCGTCCATGGTGTCCCCCAACCCCGCGCCCTGTGATGGACTGGCATCCTGTCCAGGCTGTACCCCAGACCTGTGCCCTGCGATGGACTGGCATCCCATCCAGGCTGTTCCCAGTGCCCTGTGATGGACTGGCATCTCGTCCAGGCTGTACCCCAGCCCTGTGCCCTGTGATAGACTGGCATCCCGTGCAGGGTGTCCCACAGCCCTGTGCCCTGCAATGGACTGGCATCCCATCCAGGGTGTCCCCCAGCCCCGTGCCCAGTGATGGACTGGCATCCCATCCAGGCTGTACCCTGTGCCCTGTGATGCACTGGCATCCCGTCCAGGGTGTCCCACAGCCCTGTGCCCTGCGATGGACTGGCATCCCGTCCAGGGTGTACCCCAGCCCTGTGCCCTGTGATGGACTGGCATCCCATCCAGGGTGTCCCCCAGCCCTGTGCCCTGTGATGGACTGGCATCCCATCCAGGGTGTCCCCCAGCCATGTGCCCTGCGAAGGATTGGCATCCCATCCAGGGTGTACCCCAGCCCCGTGCCCTGGGATGGACTGGCATCCCATCTAGGGTGTACCCCAGCCCCGTGCCCTGTGATGGACTGGCAACCCGTCCGGGGAGTCCCCCAGCCCTGTGCCCTGCGATGGAGAGGCATCCCGTCCAGGCTGTACCACAGCCCTGTGCCCTGCGATGGACTGGCATCCCATCCAGGCTGTACCCCAGCCCTGTGCCCTATGATGGACTGGCATCCCGTGCAGGGTGTCCAACAGCCCTGTGCCTTGCGATGGATTGGCATTCCGTCCAGGATGTATCCCTGCCCTGTGCCCTGTGATGGACTGGCATCCCGTACAGGCTGTACCCCAACCCTGTGCCCTGCATTGGACTGGTATCCCGTCCAGGCTGTACCCCAGCCCTGTGCCCAGCGATGTACTGGCATCCCGTCCAGGGTGTCCCCCAGCCCCGTGCCCTGTGATGGACTGGCATCCCATCCAGGCTGTACCCTGTGCCCTGTGATGCACTGGCATCCCGTCCAGGGTGTCCATCAGCCCTGTGCCCTATGATGGGCTGGCATCCCGGCCAGGGTGTCCCTCAGCCCTGTGCCCTGCGATGGACTGGCATCCCATCCAGGGTGTCCCCTAGCCCTGTGCCCTGTGATGGAGTGGCATCCCATCCAGGGTGCCCCCCAGCCCTGTGCCCTGTGATGTACTGGCATCTTGTCCAGGGTGTCCCCCTGCCCTCTGCCCTGCGATGGACAGGCATCCCGTACAGGCTGTACCCTAGCCCTGTGCCCTGCGTTGGACTGGCATCCCATCCAGGCTGTTCCCAGTGCCCTGCGAAGGACTGGCATCCCATCCAGGGTGTACCCCAGCCCCGTGCCCTGTGATGGACTGGCCTCCCATCTAGGGTGTACCCCAGCCCCGTGCCCTGTGATGGACTGGCAACCCGTCCGGGTAGTCCCCCAGCCCTGTGCCCTGCGATGGACAGGCATCGCGTCCAGGCTGTACCTCAGCCCTGTGCCCTGCGATGGACTGGCATCCAATCCAGGCTGTACCCCAGCCCTGTGCCCTATGATGGACTGGCATCCCGTGCAGGGTGTCCAACAGCCCTGTGCCTTGCGACGGATTGGCATCCCGTCCAGGATGTATCCCAGCCCCGTGTCCTGCGATGGACTGGAATCCCATCCAGGCTGTCCCTCAGCCCTGTGCCCTGCGATGGACTGGCATCCCATCCAGGCTGTGCCCTGTGCCTTGCGATGGACTGGTATCCTGTCCAGGCTGTACCCCAGCCCTGTACCCTGCGATGGACTGGCATCCCGTCCAGGGTGTCCCCCAGCCCCGTGCCCTGTGATGGACTGGCATCCCATCCAGGCTGTACCCTGTGCCCTGTGATGCACTGGCATCCCGTCCAGGGTGTCCCCCAGCCCTGTACCCTGCGATCGACTGGCATCCCGTCCAGGGTGTACCCCAACCCTGTGCCCTGTGATGGACTGGCATCCCATCCAGGGTGTCCCCCAGCCCTGTGCCCTGTGATGGACTGGCATCCCATGCAGGGTGTCCCACAGCCCTGTGCCCTGCAATGGACAGGTATCCCATCCAGGTTGTTACCCAGCACCGTGCCCTTCGATGGACTGGCATCCCGTCCAGGTTGTACCCCAGCAGCCTGCCCTGCGATGGACTGGCATCCCGTCCAGGGTGTCCCTCAGCCCTGTGCCCTGCGATGGACTGGCATCCCTTCCAGGCTGTACCCTGTGCCCTGTGATGGACTGGCATCCCGTCCTGGGTGTCCCCCAGCCCCGTGCCCTGTGATGGACTGGCATCCCATCCAGGCTGTACCCTGTGCCCTGTGAAGCACTGGCATCCCGTCCAGGGTGTCCATCAGCCCTGTGCCCTATGATGGGCTGGCATCCCAGCCAGGGTGTCCCTCAGCCCTTTTCCCTGCGATGGACTGGCATCCCATCCAGGGTGTCCCCTAGCCCTGTGCCCTGTGATGGAGTGGCATCCCATCCAGGGTACCCCCAAGCCCTGTGCCCTGTGATGGACTGGCATCCTGTCCAGGGTGTCCCCCTGCCCTCTGCCCTGCGATGGACAGGCATCCCGTACAGGCTGTACCCCAGCCCTGTGCCCTGCTTTGGACTGGCATCCCATCCAGGCTGTTCCCCAGCCCTGTGCCCTGTGATGGACTGGCATCCCATGCAGGGTGTCCCTCAGCCCTGTGCCCTGCGATGGACTGGTATCCCATCCAGGTTGTTACCCAGCACCGTGCCCTGCGATGGACTGGCATCCCGTCCAGGTTGTACCCCAGCACCCTACCCTGCGATGGACTGGCATCCCGTCCAGGGTGTCCCTCAGCCCTGTGCCCTGCGATGGACTGGCATCCCTTCCAGGCTGTACCCTGTGCCCTGTGATGGACTGGCATCCCGTCCAGGGTGTCCCCCAACCCCGCGCCCTGTGATGGACTGGCATCCTGTCCAGGCTGAACCCCAGACCTGTGCCCTGCGATGGACTGGCATCCCATCCAGGCAGTTCCCAGTGCCCTGTGATGTACTGGCATCCCGTCCAGGCTGTACCCCAGCCCTGTGCCCTGTGATAGACTGGCATCCCGTGCAGGGTGTCCCACAGCCCTGTGCCCTGCGATGGACTGGCATCCCATCCCGGTTGTACCCCAGCCCTGTGCCCTGCGATGGACTGGTATCCCATAAAGGCTGTTCCCAGTGCCCTGTGATGGACTGGCATCGCGTCCAGGCTGTACCTCAGCCCCATGCCCTGTAATGGACTGGCATCCCATCCAGGCTGAACCCTCTGCCCTGTGATGGACGGGCATCCCATCTAAGCTGTACCCCAGCCCAGTGCCCTGTCATGGACATGCATCCCGTCCAGGGTGTCCCCCAGCCCTGTGCGCTGTGATGGACTGGCATCCCATCCAGGGTGTACCCCAGCCCCGTGCCCTGTGATGGACTGGCAACCCGTCCAGGGAGTCCCCCAGCCCTGTGCCCTGCGATGGACAGGCATCCCGTCCAGGCTGTACCTCAGCCCTGTGCCCTGCGATGGACTGGCATCACATCCAGGCTGTACCCCAGCCCTGTGCCCTGTGATGGACTGGCATCCCGTGCAGGGAGTCCCACAGCCCTGTGCCTTGCGATGGATTGGCATCCCGTCCAGGATGTATCCCAGCCCTCTGCCCTGTGATGGACTGGCATCCCATCCAGGGTGTACCCCAGTCCAGTGCCCGGTGATGGACTGGCAACGCGTCCAGGGAGTCCCCCAGCCGTGTGCCTTACGATGGACAGGCATCCCGTCCAGACTGTACCTCAGCCCTGTGCCCTGCGATGGACTGGCATCCCATCCAGGCTGTACCCCAGCCCTGTGCCCTGTGATGGACTGGCATCCCATCCAGGTTGTTACCCAGCACCGTGCCCTGCGATGGACTGGCATCCCGTCCAGGTTGTACCCCAGTACCCTGCCCTGCGATGGACTGGCATCCCGTCCAGGGTGTCCCTCAGCCCTGTGCCCTGCGATGGACTGGCATCCCTTCCAGGCTGTACCCTGTGCCCTGTGATGGACTGGCATCCCGTCCAGGGTGTCCCCCAGCCCCGCGCCCTGTGATGGACTGGCATCCTGTCCAGGCTGTACCCCAGCCCTGTGCCCTGCGATGGACTGGTATCCCATCCAGGCTGTTCCCAGTGCCCTGTGATGGACTGGCATCGCGTCCAGGCTGTAGCTCAGCCCCATGCCCTGTAATGGACTGGCATCCCATCAAGGCTCTACCCCAGCCCTGTGCCCTGCGATGGACTGGCATCCCGGCTGGGTTGTACCCCAGCCCTGTGACCTGCTATTGACTGGCATCCCGTCCAGGGTGTCACCCAGCCCTGTGCCCTGAGATGGACTGGTATCCCGTCCAGGTTGTACCCCAGCCCTGTGCCCTGCAATGGACTGGTATCCTGTCCAGGCTGTACCTGAGCCCTGTGCGTTGTGATGGACTGGCATCCCGTCCAGTCTGTACCCCAGCCCTGTGCCCTACAATGGACTGGTATCCCGTCCAGGCTGTACCCCAGCCCTGTGCCCTGCGATGGACTGGCATCTCGTCCAGGGTGTCCCCCAGCCCTGTGCCCTCTGATGTTCTGGCATTCCGTCCAGGGTGTCCCCCAGCCCTGTGCCATGGGATGGACTGGCATCCCGTCCAGAGTGTCCCCCAGCCCTGTGATGTCCGGGCAACCCGTCCAGGCTGTACCCCAGCCCTGTGCCCTGTGATGGACTGGCATCCCATCCAGGGTGTCCCCCAGCCCTGTGCCCTGAGATTGACTGGCATCCCGTCCAGGGTGTCCCCCAGCCCTGTGATAGACTGGCATCCCCTCCAGGGTGTCCCCCAGCCCTGTGCCCTGCGATGGACTGGCATCCCATCCAGGGTGTCCCCCAGCCCTGTGCCCTGTGATGGACTGGCATCCCGTCCAGGGTGTCCCCCAGCCCTGTCCCCTGCGATGGACTGGCATACCGGCCAGGGTGTCCCACAGCCCTATGCCCTGCGATGGACTGGCATACCGTCCAGGGTGTCCCCCATCCCTGTGCCGTGCGATGGACTGGCATCCCGTCCAGGGTGTCCCCCAGCCCTGTGCCCTGCGATGGATTGGCATCCTGTCCAGGGTGTCCACCAGCCCTGTGCCCTGCGATGGACTGGCAACCCGTCCAGGGTGTCCCCCAGCCCAGTGCCCTGCGATGGACTGGCATCCCGTCCAGGGTGTCCCCCAGCCCTGTGCCCTGCGATGGACTGGCATCCCATCCAGGGTGTCCCCCAGCCCTGTGCCCTGTGATGGACTGGCATCCCGTCCAGGGTGTCCCCCAGCCCTGTGCCCTGCGATGGACTGGCATACCGGCCAGGGTGTCCCACAGCCCTATGCCCTGCGATGGACTGGCATACCGTCCAGGGTGTCCCCCATCCCTGTGCCGTGCGATGGACTGGCATCCCGTCCAGGGTGTCCCCCAGCCCTGTGCCCTGCGATGGATTGGCATCCTGTCCAGGGTGTCCCCCAGCCCTGTGCCCTGCGATGGACTGGCAACCCGTCCAGGGTGTCCCCCAGCCCAGTGCCCTGCGATGGACTGGCATCCCGTCCAGGGTGTCCCCCAGCCCTGTGCCCTGCGATGGACTGGCATCCCATCCAGGTTGTACCCCAGCCCTGTGCCCTGCAATGGACGGGCATCCCATCCATTCTGTACCCCAGCCCTGTGCCCTGCGAAGGACTAGAATCTCGTCCAGGGTGTCCCCTAGCCCTGTGCCCTGCGATGGACTAGCATCTCGTCCAGGGTGTCCCCTAGCCCTGTGCCCTGTGATGGACCGGCATCCCGTCCAGGCTGTACCCTGTGCCCTACGATGGACTGGCATCCAATCCAGGGTGTCCCCCAGCCCTGTGCCCTGCGATGGACTGGCATCCCGGCTGGGTTGTACCCCAGCCCTGTGACCTGCTATTGACTGGCATCCCGTCCAGGGTGTCCCCCAGCCCTGTGCCCTGTGATGGACTGGCATCCCGTCCAGGGTGTCCCCCAGCCCTGTGCCCTGCGATGGACTGGCATACCGGCCAGGGTGTCCCACAGCCCTATGCCCTGCGATGGGCTGGCATACCGTCCAGGGTGTCCCCCATCCCTGTGCCGTGCGATGGACTGGCATCCCGTCCAGGGTGTCCCCCAGCCCTGTGCCCTGCGATGGATTGGCATCCTGTCCAGGGTGTCCCCCAGCCCTGTGCCCTGCGATGGACTGGCAACCCGTCCAGGGTGTCCCCCAGCCCAGTGCCCTGCGATGGACTGGCATCCCGTCCAGGGTG
The DNA here is from genome assembly GCF_023856365.1 of Brienomyrus brachyistius. NCBI lineage: Eukaryota > Metazoa > Chordata > Actinopteri > Osteoglossiformes > Mormyridae > Brienomyrus > Brienomyrus brachyistius. The sequence continues at coordinate 169,557 of NW_026042531.1, read as the reverse complement.
TCCCCCAGCCCTGTGCCCTGCAATGGACTGGCATCCCATCCAGGTTGTACCCCAGCCCTGTGCCCTGCAATGGACGGGCATCCCATCCATTCTGTACCCCAGCCCTGTGCCCTGCGATGGACTGGCATCTCGTCCAGGGTGTCCCCTAGCCCTGTGCCCTGCGATGGACTGGCATCCCGTCCAGGGTGTCCCCCAGCCCTGTGCCCTGCGATGGACTGGCATCCCATGCAGGCTGTACCCCAGCCCTGTGCCCTGTGATGGACCGGCATCCCGTCCAGGCTGTACCCTGTGCCCTACGATGGACTGGCATCCAATCCAGGGTGTCCCCCAGCCCTGTGCCCTGCGATGGACTGGCATCCCGGCTGGGTTGTACCCCAGCCCTGTGACCTGCTATTGACTGGCATCCCGTCCAGGGTGTCACCCAGCCCTGTGCCCTGAGATGGACTGGTATCCCGTCCAGGTTGTACCCCAGCCCTGTGCCCTGCAATGGACTGGTATCCTGTCCAGGCTGTACCTGAGCCCTGTGACTTGTGATGGACTGGCATCCCGTCCAGTCTGTACCCCAGCCCTGTGCCCTACAATGGACTGGTATCCCGTCCAGGCTGTACCCCAGCCCTGTGCCCTGCGATGGACTGGCATCTCGTCCAGGGTGTCCCCCAGCCCTGTGCCCTCTGATGTTCTGGCATTCCGTCCAGGGTGTCCCCCAGCCCTGTGCCATGGGATGGACTGGCATCCCGTCCAGAGTGTCCCCCAGCCCTGTGATGTCCTGGCAACCCGTCCAGGCTGTACCCCAGCCCTGTGCCCTGTGATGGACTGGCATCCCATCCAGGGTGTCCCCCAGCCCTGTGCCCTGAGATTGACTGGCATCCCGTCCAGGGTGTCCCCCAGCCCTGTGATAGACTGGCATCCCCTCCAGGGTGTCCCCCAGCCCTGTGCCCTGCGATGGACTGGCATCCCATCCAGGGTGTCCCCCAGCCCTGTGCCCTGTGATGGACTGGCATCCCGTCCAGGGTGTCCCCCAGCCCTGTCCCCTGCGATGGACTGGCATACCGGCCAGGGTGTCCCACAGCCCTATGCCCTGCGATGGACTGGCATACCGTCCAGGGTGTCCCCCATCCCTGTGCCGTGCGATGGACTGGCATCCCGTCCAGGGTGTCCCCCAGCTCTGTGCCCTGCGATGGATTGGCATCCTGTCCAGGGTGTCCACCAGCCCTGTGCCCTGCGATGGACTGGCAACCCGTCCAGGGTGTCCCCCAGCCCAGTGCCCTGCGATGGACTGGCATCCCGTCCAGGGTGTCCCCCTGCCCTGTGCCCTGCGATGGACTGGCATCCCATCCAGGGTGTCCCCCAGCCCTGTGCCCTGTGATGGACTGGCATCCCGTCCAGGGTGTCCCCCAGCCCTGTGCCCTGCGATGGACTGGCATACCGGCCAGGGTGTCCCACAGCCCTATGCTCTGCGATGGACTGGCATACCGTCCAGGGTGTCCCCCATCCCTGTGCCGTGCGATGGACTGGCATCCCGTCCAGGGTGTCCCCCAGCCCTGTGCCCTGCGATGGATTGGCATCCTGTCCAGGGTGTCCCCCAGCCCTGTGCCCTGCGATGGACTGGCAACCCGTCCAGGGTGTCCCCCAGCCCAGTGCCCTGCGATGGACTGGCATCCCGTCCAGGGTGTCCCCCAGCCCTGTGCCCTGCGATGGACTGGCATCCCATCCAGGTTGTACCCCAGCCCTGTGCCCTGCAATGGACGGGCATCCCATCCATTCTGTACCCCAGCCCTGTGCCCTGCGAAGGACTAGAATCTCGTCCAGGGTGTCCCCTAGCCCTGTGCCCTGCGATGGACTAGCATCTCGTCCAGGGTGTCCCCTAGCCCTGTGCCCTGTGATGGACCGGCATCCCGTCCAGGCTGTACCCTGTGCCCTACGATGGACTGGCATCCAATCCAGGGTGTCCCCCAGCCCTGTGCCCTGCGATGGACTGGCATCCCGGCTGGGTTGTACCCCAGCCCTGTGACCTGCTATTGACTGGCATCCCGTCCAGGGTGTCACCCAGCCCTGTGCCCTGAGATGGACTGGTATCCCGTCCAGGTTGTACCCCAGCCCTGTGCCCTGCAATGGACTGGTGTCCTGTCCAGGCTGTACCCCAGCCCTGTGCCCTGTGATGGACTGGCATCCCGTCCAGTCTGTACCCCAGCCCTGTGCCCTACAATGGACTGGTATCCCGTCCAGGCTGTACCCCAGCCCTGTGCCCTGTGATGGACTGGCATCCCGTCCAGGCTGTAACCCAGCCCTGTGCCCTGCTATGGACTAGAATCCCATCCAGGGTGTCCCCCAGCCCTGTGCCCTGCGATTGACTGGCATCCCGTCCAGAGTATCCCCCAGCCCTGTGCCCTGCGATGGACTGGCATCCCGTCCAGGCTGTACCCCAGCCCTGTGCCCTGCGATGGAGTAGCGTCCCGTCCAGGGTGTCCCCCAGCCATGTGCCCTGTGATGGATTGGCGTCACATCCAGGGTGTCCCCCAGCCCTATGTCCTACGATGGACTGGTATCCCGGCCAGGTTGTACCCCAGCTCTGTGCCCTACAATGGTCGGGCATCCCATCCAGGCTGTACCCCAGCCCTGTGCCCTGCGTTGGATTGGCATACCATCCAGGGTGTCCCCCAGCCCTGTGCCCTGCGCTGCACTGGCATCTCGTCCAGGGTGTCCCCCAGCCCTGTGCCCTGCGATGGACTGGCATCCCATCCAGGGTGTCCCCCAGCCCTGTGCCGTGCGATGGACTGGCATCCCATGCAGGCTGTACCCCAGCCCTTTGCACTGTTATGGACCGGCATCCTGTCCAGGCTGTACCCTGTGCCCTATGATGGACTGGCATCCAATCCAGGTTGTACCCCAGCCCTGTGACCTGCGTTTGACTGGCATCCCGTCCAGGCTGTACCCCAGCCCTGTGCCCTGTGATGGACTGGCATACCGGCCAGGGTGTCCCACAGCCCTATGCCCTGCGATGGGCTGGCATACCGTCCAGGGTGTCCCCCATCCATTGTGCCGTGCGATGGACTGGCATCCCGTCCAGGGTGTCCCCCAGCCCTGTGCCCTGCGATGGATTGGCATCCTGTCCAGGGTGTCCCCCAGCCCTGTGCCCTGCGATGGACTGGCAACCCGTCCAGGGTGTCCCCCAGCCCAGTGCCCTGCGATGGACTGGCATCCCGTCCAGGGTGTCCCCCAGCCCTGTGCCCTGCAATGGACTGGCATCCCATCCAGGTTGTACCCCAGCCCTGTGCCCTGCAATGGACGGGCATCCCATCCATTCTGTACCCCAGCCCTGTGCCCTGCGATGGACTGGCATCTCGTCCAGGGTGTCCCCTAGCCCTGTGCCCTGCGATGGACTGGCATCCCGTCCAGGGTGTCCCCCAGCCCTGTGCCCTGCGATGGACTGGCATCCCATGCAGGCTGTACCCCAGCCCTGTGCCCTGTGATGGACCGGCATCCCGTCCAGGCTGTACCCTGTGCCCTACGATGGACTGGCATCCAATCCAGGGTGTCCCCCAGCCCTGTGCCCTGCGATGGACTGGCATCCCGGCTGGGTTGTACCCCAGCCCTGTGACCTGCTATTGACTGGCATCCCGTCCAGGGTGTCACCCAGCCCTGTGCCCTGAGATGGACTGGTATCCCGTCCAGGTTGTACCCCAGCCCTGTGCCCTGCAATGGACTGGTATCCTGTCCAGGCTGTACCTGAGCCCTGTGCCTTGTGATGGACTGGCATCCCGTCCAGGCTGTACCCCAGCCCTGTGCCCTGCGATGGACTGGCATCTCGTCCAGGGTGTCCCCCAGCCCTGTGCCCTCTGATGTTCTGGCATTCCGTCCAGGGTGTCCCCCAGCCCTGTGCCATGGGATGGACTGGCATCCCGTCCAGAGTGTCCCCCAGCCCTGTGATGTCCTGGCAACCCGTCCAGGCTGTACCCCAGCCCTGTGCCCTGTGATGGACTGGCATCCCATCCAGGGTGTCCCCCAGCCCTGTGCCCTGAGATTGACTGGCATCCCGTCCAGGGTGTCCCCCAGCCCTGTGATAGACTGGCATCCCCTCCAGGGTGTCCCCCAGCCTTGTGCCCTGCGATGGACTGGCATCCCATCCAGGGTGTCCCCCAGCCCTGTGCCCTGTGATGGACTGGCATCCCGTCCAGGGTGTCCCCCAGCCCTGTCCCCTGCGATGGACTGGCATACCGGCCAGGGTGTCCCACAGCCCTATGCCCTGCGATGGACTGGCATACCGTCCAGGGTGTCCCCCATCCCTGTGCCGTGCGATGGACTGGCATCCCGTCCAGGGTGTCCCCCAGCTCTGTGCCCTGCGATGGATTGGCATCCTGTCCAGGGTGTCCACCAGCCCTGTGCCCTGCGATGGACTGGCAACCCGTCCAGGGTGTCCCCCAGCCCAGTGCCCTGCGATGGACTGGCATCCCGTCCAGGGTGTCCCCCTGCCCTGTGCCCTGCGATGGACTGGCATCCCATCCAGGGTGTCCCCCAGCCCTGTGCCCTGTGATGGACTGGCATCCCGTCCAGGGTGTCCCCCAGCCCTGTGCCCTGCGATGGACTGGCATACCGGCCAGGGTGTCCCACAGCCCTATGCTCTGCGATGGACTGGCATACCGTCCAGGGTGTCCCCCATCCCTGTGCCGTGCGATGGACTGGCATCCCGTCCAGGGTGTCCCCCAGCCCTGTGCCCTGCGATGGATTGGCATCCTGTCCAGGGGGTCCCCCAGCCCTGTGCCCTGCGATGGACTGGCAACCCGTCCAGGGTGTCCCCCAGCCCAGTGCCCTGCGATGGACTGGCATCCCGTCCAGGGTGTCCCCCAGCCCTGTGCCCTGCGATGGACTGGCATCCCATCCAGGTTGTACCCCAGCCCTGTGCCCTGCAATGGACGGGCATCCCATCCATTCTGTACCCCAGCCCTGTGCCCTGCGAAGGACTAGAATCTCGTCCAGGGTGTCCCCTAGCCCTGTACCCTGCGATGGACTAGCATCTCGTCCAGGGTGTCCCCTAGCCCTGTGCCCTGTGATGGACCGGCATCCCGTCCAGGCTGTACCCTGTGCCCTACGATGGACTGGCATCCAATCCAGGGTGTCCCCCAGCCCTGTGCCCTGCGATGGACTGGCATCCCGGCTGGGTTGTACCCCAGCCCTGTGACCTGCTATTGACTGGCATCCCGTCCAGGGTGTCACCCAGCCCTGTGCCCTGAGATGGACTGGTATCCCGTCCAGGTTGTACCCCAGCCCTGTGCCCTGCAATGGACTGGTATCCTGTCCAGGCTGTACCCCAGCCCTGTGCCCTGTGATGGACTGGCATCCCGTCCAGTCTGTACCCCAGCCCTGTGCCCTACAATGGACTGGTATCCCGTCCAGGCTGTACCCCAGCCCTGTGCCCTGTGATGGACTGGCATCCCGTCCAGGCTGTACCCCAGCCCTGTGCCCTGCTATGGACTAGAATCCCATCCAGGGTGTCCCCCAGCCCTGTGCCCTGCGATTGACTGGCATCCCGTCCAGAGTATCCCCCAGCCCTGTGCCCTGCGATGGACTGGCATCCCGTCCAGGCTGTACCCCAGCCCTGTGCCCTGCGATGGAGTAGCGTCCCGTCCAGGGTGTCCCCCAGCCCTGTGCCCTGTGATGGATTGGCGTCACATCCAGGGTGTCCCCCAGCCCTATGCCCTACGATGGACTGGTATCCCGGCCAGGTTGTACCCCAGCTCTGTGCCCTACAATGGTCGGGCATCCCATCCAGGCTGTACCCCAGCCCTGTGCCCTGCGTTGGATTGGCATACCATCCAGGGTGTCCCCCAGCCCTGTGCCCTGCGCTGCACTGGCATCTCGTCCAGGGTGTCCCCCAGCACTGTGCCCTGCGATGGACTGGCATCCCATCCAGGGTGTCCCCCAGCCCTGTGCCGTGCGATGGACTGGCATCCCATGCAGGCTGTACCCCAGCCCTTTGCACTGTTATGGACCGGCATCCTGTCCAGGCTGTACCCTGTGCCCTATGATGGACTGGCATCCAATCCAGGTTGTACCCCAGCCCTGTGACCTGCGTTTGACTGGCATCCCGTCCAGGCTGTACCCCAGCCCTGTGCCCTGTGATGGACTGGCATCCCGTCCAGGCTGTACCCAAGCCCTGTGCCCTGTGATGGACTGGCATCCCATCAAGGGTGTCCCCCAGCCCTGTGCCCTGCGATGGACTGGCAATCCGTCCAGGCTGTACCCTGTGCCCTGTGATGGACTGGCATCCCGTCCAGGGTGTACCCCAGCCCTGTGCCCTGCGATGGACTGGCATCCCGGCCAGGTTGTACCCCAGCCCTGTGTCCTGCGATTGACTGGCATCCCGTCCAGGCTGTACCCCAGCCCTGTGCCCTGTGATGGACTGGAATCCCGTCCAGGGTGTCCCCCAGCCCTGTGCCCTGCGATGGACTGGCATCTCGTCCAGGGTGTCCCCCAGCCCTGTGCCCTGCGATGGACTGACATCCCATCCAGGGTGTCCCCCAGCCCTGTGCCCTGCGATGGACTGGCATCTCGTCCAGGGTGTCCCCCAGCCCTGTGCCCTGTGATGGACTGGCATCCCGTCCAGGGTGTACCCCTGCCCTGTGCCCTGCGATGGAGTGGCATCCCATCCAGGGTGTCCCCCAGCCCTGTGCCCTGCGATGGACTGGCATCTCGTCCAGGGTGTCCCCCAGCCCTGTGCCCTGCGATGGACTGGCATCCCATCCAGGGTGTCCCCTGCCCTGTGCCTTGCGATGAACTGGCATCTCATGCAGGCTGTACCCCAGCCCTGTGCCCTGTGATGGACCGGCATCCCGTCCCGGCTGTACCCTGTGCCCTATGATGGACTGGCATCCCATCCAGGGTGTCCCCCAGCCCTGTGCCCTGCGATGGACTGGCAATCCGTCCAGGCTGTACCCTGTGCCCTGTGATGGACTGGCATCCCGTCCAGGGTGTACCCCAGCCCTGTGCCCTGCGATGGACTGGCATCCCGGCCAGGTTGTACCCCAGCCCTGTGTCCTGCGATTGACTGGCATCCCGTCCAGGCTGTACCCCAGCCATGTGCCCTGTGATGGACTGGAATCCCGTCCAGGGTGTCCCCCAGCCCTGTGCCCTGCGATGGACTGGCATCTCGTCCAGGGTGTCCCCCAGCCCTGTGCCCTGCGATGGACTGGCAACCCGTCCAGGGTGTCCCCCAGCCCAGTGCCCTGCGATGGACTGGCATCCCGTCCAGGGTGTCCCCCTGCCCTGTGCCCTGCGATGGACTGGCATCCCATCCAGGGTGTCCCCCAGCCCTGTGCCCTGTGATGGACTGGCATCCCGTCCAGGGTGTCCCCCAGCCCTGTGCCCTGCGATGGACTGGCATACCGGCCAGGGTGTCCCACAGCCCTATGCTCTGCGATGGACTGGCATACCGTCCAGGGTGTCCCCCATCCCTGTGCCGTGCGATGGACTGGCATCCCGTCCAGGGTGTCCCCCAGCCCTGTGCCCTGCGATGGACAGGCATCCCGTCCAGGGTGTCCCCCAGCCCTGTGCCCTGTGATGAACTGACATCCCGTCCCGGGTGTCCTCCAGCCTTGTGTCCTGCGATGGACTGGCATCTCGTCCAGGGTGTCCCCCAGCCCTGTGCCCTGCGATGGACTGGCATCCCATCCAGGGTGTCCCCTAGCCCTGTGCCCTGCGATGGACTGGCATCTCGTCCAGGGTGTCCCCCAGCCCTGTGCCCTGCGATGGACTGGCATCCCATCCAGGGTGTCCCCTGCCCTGTGCCTTGCGATGGACTGGCATCCCATGCAGGCTGTACCCCAGCCCTGTGCCCTGTGATGGACCGGCATCCCGTCCCGGCTGTACCCTGTGCCCTATGATGGACTGGCATCCCATCCAGGGTGTCCCCCAGCACTGTGCCCTGCGATGGACTGGCATCCCGGCCAGGTTGTACCCCAGCCCTGTGTCCTGCGATTGACTGGCATCCCGTCCAGGCTGTACCCCAGCCCTGTGCCCTGTGATGGACTGGCATCCCGTCCAGGCTGTACTCCAGCGCTGTGCCCTGTAATGGACTGGCATCCCGTCCAGGGTGTCCCCCAGCCCTGTGCCCTGCGATGGACTGGCATCCCGTCCAGGGTGTCCCCCAGCCTTGTGTCCTGCGATGGACTGGCATCCCGTCCAGGATGTCCCCCAGCCCTGTGCCCTGCGATGGACTGGCCTCCCGTCCAGGGTGTCCTCCAGCCCTGTGCCCTGCGATGGACTGGCATCCCGTCCAGGCTGTACCCCAGCCCTGTGCCCTGTGATGGACTGGCATCCCATCCAGGCTGTACCCCAGCCCTGTGCCCTGTGATGGACTGGCATCCCGTCCAAGCTGTACCCCAGCCCAGTGCCCTGTGATGGACCGGCATTCCGTCCAGGCTGTACCCTGCTCCCTGTGATGGACTGGCATCGTGTTTAGGCTGTACCCCAGCCCCTTGCCCTGTGATGGACCGGCATCCCGTCCATGCTGTACCCTGTGCCCTGTGATGGACCAGCATCTCATCCAGGCTGTACCCTGTGGCCTGTGCTGCCTCCCACAGTCCAGACCAACACAAGCAGTCAAATTGAGGGATTTGTGCATTCTTAACTTAAAAACAAGAGTCATGAAGCTTCTCCAGGCTCGATCGATAAGAAAGCTTTTGTGTTGCCCAGAGTTGATGCTGAAATGGGGCGAGTTGGTGACAGATGGAGGTCATTCAGAGACCTGCATAAAATGAGCACGAGCACAGATCTCTGACATGCTCACAAGCCGTGATCATTACACATTACCTGAACGGCTCCCTCAAAGCCACCATGAGTCAATTTCCACGGTGCATCTTTTAAATAATATGAATGGCATGTGCTTAATACTGATTCCATGCAGGGGGTAGCATGGTGGTGCAGTGGTTAGAACTGTCGCTGCACACCGCTGAGATCTGGGTTCAAGTCTTTGTCGAGGTTAGTGTGTGTGGAGTTTGCAAGTTCTCCCTGTGTCATCATGGGATTTCCTCCAGGTACTCAGGTTTTTTCCCACATTCAAAAACGATGCTGAGATTAATTGGAGCTGACATATTGCCCGTAGGCGTGAGTGTGTGTGGGGGGGGTTTCTGCCCCATCTTTGGTTGTTCCCTACCTTTCGCCCATAGCCCCTGGGATAGGCTCCGGACCCCCCCCCCCCCCCCCCAGGTATTACCCAGGTATTAAATAGTTGGACCCACGGACAGTCAGGGGCAGACTAACTACTTTGGGGACCCTAGGCTAAAATGGGTAGGGGGTATTTTATTTTCTTGAGCTGAAAGAGAAAGTGGAAGGATTTAAAAATTATGTAGCATCAATAATGTGCTAATTATTTGCCAATGGTCGTATTATATTATATCCTTAAATGAAACTTCTGGATATGCTGTTGTCATGGAGCCCTTAGTTTTTTTTTTTTTTTTTTTTTTTTGGGGGGGGGGGGGGGGGGTGTCCACTTTGCCTAGTGGTAAAGTCTGCCTCTGTGTAAAGTAGTAGGACCCTTTGTGAAGGTGATGTTTCCCTCCAAGTCTCTATTGATCTGACTGTAGATAATTATATATTAAATCATCTCGTTTATTGTTATAGTGAGCATGAATGCTATGGAATCTTGCCATTTCTTAGCATAGATTTTGTAGAGTTTATAGCGTAGATATTCACGAGAATTGAACTGAACTGGATCTTATTTCTCACAGCTGATGAAAAGTATCCCCACAAGCTTGACAATATGCTTTCTTCTTTATTTACTAATTGGAAAACAAGAGCCCCAAAAAATAAATGCATATATATACATCGTTTGGTCCTTCACGGCTTTAAAGTCTGGGTCAGCAAAGGCAAAATCTGAAAGTGCTTGATTTTTCATATATATATATTTCAGAAACAGGCAAAACACATCGCAAGCAGGAATACAGAAATATTTTTTTCTTTGAAATATATTTCACAAAACCTCATCCATCTGCTCGCATGTCATGAATAAATATATAATGGTACAAGATCCAAAAAGTAAAAAGAAAAAAAGAATCCTAGAGTCCTAATGCTATTTGAATGGTTTATTTTAAATATACAAAAAGAAAACGGCATGAACAATTATGCTGTTGATTCAGTACAGGGACCTGGGGAAACACTTCTTCACTAAAACATGCAAAAGTAGGCAGGTAATGTATCAATGTCTCAGCCAGGTTGCTCTTTAGTACACGATGCCCATCGTACTCTCTAACAGCTCGAAAATCAGCTTAAGTATAAACAAATCTAACAGAGATGTGAATCTAAAATGGGCTGATACTCGTGAATGGGTTACTCAAGAATACTCATGAATACCCAAAGTAGTTATGATACAAAAACAATCTTGAATCAGTGTCTTGACACATAAAAAGGCAGAATAATAGAGCATCTCCAATCATTCTTCATACTAAACTAATTTGATCTACATAAAAATATCTATATATATATATTAATATATACGACTATCTGTATATTTTTATGCATTTAAATTGTCGTTTATATACTTCTAAAGCAATATGTCAAATCATATCCCAATAACGTTGCTCAGTCCGCCAGAATTCATGTTCCCTTGACGTCGACATCGCGGGATGTGGTCCTGGGTGTTTTGAAAGGTCAGAATTGTTGCAATGTCTCCAGTTAAATCACAAACCATAAGCAAGTCATACAAATGAAACTGGCGTAAAGATGTTGACATCATAAACTGGGTTTCTGCAGGCTTTTTAGACACTCTGGCTGAGCTCCCAGTTGACTGTGGCTACAGCAAAATGAGATTTGGGCAGTGAATGGTCTACAGCTGACTCAGCTGGTTGTCCCACATCGTTTGGGGTGTCAGTGCTGCACTGTAACTCATACAACGCGGCGACTGAGGAGCCCGACCCCTGGGGGCACGCCGCAAAACAAGACCGTATCGCAAAAGACAGATTTTCAACGCTGGCTTCCATTCCACACGCAAGATCCGGGGTCACTGAGGACTTGCAGAGTGTAAAAGCTTATAAATCTGCAGGAATTATTCTGGCAGTGTAAGTAAGGCAAAGCTCATTGTGAAAATTGGATTTGACTACATCTAATAACGTTTGGTTTTCTTACAAGTTTGTTGTATAAATGTACGATATTTACCTCTAACTCCAACAAAAAGTGAAAGCACATTGGAAAACATAGCCCGATTCTCACAAATGAGGCAAAGGGAATGAAGAAACATTAAAAATGTTATTAAAGACTGCAACATGAAATAATTGCCTCCAGTTACTGAGGAAGCAGCCTTGGTCTTTTCATTACTGTTTTTTTTCCAGATTCATTTTTCTTGTTAATTTTGTTAGAATGTATGAAAAGGGATGTAGCAATTCCAGCTTCCTAGAGTTCATAGCAGTATTATGAAAGCTTACTATTGAACTACTCAGATACAGCAAGGCAGCATATTAAAATAAATACGGGAGACACTGATGTGAGATAATTCTTATTCTGGAAGAAACGCGTTGTGTTTCCAGTCATGATTCCCTGAATAAAACCAAAATCCCAGCCTAGGCAACTATTTAATGGCAAAGACAGGACCTCAGTTATTTGGTGATGTGAAGCAGACGTATGAGTCCCGTTTTTCATGCAGCAGTGGTGCAGGTAATCTCATCTGAAAGCTGCACACTTCACTTTGGGATATGCTGACTGGTGATGAATGCCCCCCCCCATCCCCGATTCTGCTCAGGCAATACTCATAAAGCCTTGGGTTAAAGGGGAATATATTACACCTCACTTATGACTCATTCTAACCAACGTCATAATACAAATTAACATTCTCTGCCTACTAAAAATATCAGCCTCAGTAAGAGGAAAGTACTCGGAGTAAACTGTCCTTCAGTACGATTTGGGTATACTCTCAGGAATAAGTGCACCTTTTAATCTGGCCAGCAGGGGGAGTGGTGGCTAACTATGAAATACCCAGCCCTATAAATGAGTGAAACTGCAAAGTCATTTCGGATAAATGTAAAACTATAATATGTGCAAATTTTAATGCGCGCAGTTCACACACAGTGCCATGCATGATTCTTGTGTTTGGTCAGGGATAGGAAGGAGCTGTACGTAAGTTATTTATGTGAAGCCACTGCTATGTTAATCAGCAAAATAATAAGCCTCTTGCCAATGAAAGAGAAAGAAATGTAAAAACTCTTAAAGATAAACATTGATTTTCTTCTTTTCCAGTTAGCCCATAGCTGCTCAATGTTATGCATGAAAGTAACTAACTAGCTGACCAAAATAGTGGCCGACAAGCTTTTGTCCAGTTAATTCAGCTACTGGGGTGGGTAAACTAGGTTAGTTTTCCATTTATTTGTTAATGATATAAGTTACTGAAAACTATACTTTGTAAAATGATTCAGTCAACAAGAACAGCTGCAATAGCAAACAGCTACTAGTTCTGAAGTTACAGCATGACTGACCTTTAGACCATTCATATCTGAGTGTTACAGTAAAACATAATTTCAATTTTTTAGTCTTTGTTCGATGTCAGTCTGACTTATAATATAAGTGGTGCATTAAATGTAATCACATTCATGAGGTATACAAACCTCACTTTGAAGAAGGACTAATTATACATTTATATTGCAGTTAAGAGCTGTCCTCTTCGCTACAGCAGACGCAAAAAAAACACTCATCTTATAAACAGTAATCCTAATAAAATACTCCCAGTGAAAACCAAGTAAAAGACGTCAAAAACACCATGTCCTGGATCTATCTTTACTACATTACTCATCCTAATCAGCCTGACTGCTTTTATAAACTCGAGATCACTACTATATATTTACCTAAGTGCTATAAACCTCAAAGACAGTTGTCATAGTAACACATAAGTTCAGGTGTACCCGTTTAAAAGTACAAAACCTATGAGAAAAAACATAAAAGTACCTGTGAAGATCTTTTTGGAAGCAGGTTACACCATAATAAAAGATGTAATGAGTGACCCTCTCTGTTTTATGTTGTAAAACTATACTTAATAAAAAGACAGATAAAATATTCCATTAGGTTCTTGCTTTGTTAAACGTTGTTGAGTCGATCCTGCTCCTCAATAGCACGTATGTTTGGAATGTGTTCTGGACAGAAGCATCTGCTAAATGTATAAGAAGTAAAAATGTAAATCTTTCTACTTTCCCTGTATGTGACTATAATGGCATTTTATGGCACATACAGATGCACACTAGTACAAAGGAAGGCATTTGCTGCATTACAGATCGCGTAGTATTTCTCTTACTCTAACCCTGTTGTTTCACTGCAGTGACCCCTACATAACATACATAAATGTAATACGGGCTTGCCTAAAATGCGCCGTGATAAAATGCGATCCCACACATGCTTTAGTGCCCACGGCTGCAGTAATGCATCAATCAGCAGTATTACCCTGCTGAGTGACCCTCCCACTGACTGCAGAGGGGGACAAAAACGACACAGTCGGAGCACTTTTACCACACATGAAGAGATGGATGAATGTAACTGTCCAAACGCTCTTTTTCTACAGACCGCTAACAAGCTTAATTAATACCTCCTGGACAACTGATGGTATGGGGCTGGGGAGTGGATACGTACACATATGCTGCCCATAAGTTAAATGGAAAAATGCATTTTTAAAACAAAAGGCATACGACTTAGATATAGTGTAATCATTTCTCAATAAATCCTTGTTGCGATTGTCTGTTCCAGTGCCTGAAATTATATATAAATACGAAGCAAAACAAATCCACAATGACTTGTCTTAAAATGCGATAAAAATAATTAAAGAATGAAGCGATGATAGCTCTATTTCATACTGGTTTGACGCAAATTCTAAAAAGGGGTCTTAATTAAAAATAACATGTTACACTTTGGGGGCGGCATGGTGGGTCACATGTGTGTGGAGTTTCCATGTTCTCCCCATGTCGTCGTGGGGTTTCCTCCGGGTACTCCGGTTTCCCCCCACAGTCCAAAAACATGCTGAGGCTAATTGGACTTGTTAAATTGCCCATAGGTGTGCATGAGTGAGTGACTGGTGTGTGAGTGTGCCCTGCGATGGGCTGGCCCCCCATCCTGAGTTGTTCCCTGCTTCATGCCCGTTGCTTCCAGGATAGGCTCCGGACCCCCCGCGACCCAATAGGATAAGCGGTTTGGAAAATGGATGGATGGATGGATGTTACACCTTATTTTATATGGTCAATGTATAAGTAGAACATTTCAAGAAAAAAAATAGATCAATGAATTTGTTAATATTCATTAATAAGTTCTTAAATACTTTTATAGCTCCTTAATAATAAGCCCTTTTCAATGGCTATGTTGAGCATGGACCCTAAACTGAATTGTTACCGCAAACTAAGCTATAAAGTGACCCTACAGAGCACTTGCAACACAGCACTGACAATCTAGTCTGTCAGCAGGTCACACCTCCTCCTCACCGCAGTGGTCCGACCCAATCGAATAGCACCCAATTTCACAGTGGAATGAATAGTATACAGGGCACGTACGTTCCTTAAGTTTTCACTTACCACACTGGGAAAAGGCATACAGCAATAAAAGAAAAAAAAAAAGAATTAAAGAAACATAAGACACGAGTAGGTTTCTGGATTGTTCCAACTGGTCATCTTTCATCTAAGGGGGTACGCTGGACAGCCAGAGAGTGGAATTAACATTTAAGAATCTGTGAGGAGCAACTGGAGGGGGAAAGCAGAGTCCCGCTACACTGGGCTGTGGTCAGGAGAAGCGCGTGTGACGGCCATCATGCACGCAGAGCTGTCCTTGGCTTTGCGGAGGCTGGTATATAGCCTCTCCTCTAGATTGGCAGTGAGCTTGTCAGTCAGCTCGGCCGTGATGGTCTGCGGCCCGTAGCCGGGAGGGGGTGGGGCCAGCCGCTCGTCTGGTGGCTCGGGGAGGTGCTTGGGCTGCCGGCTGTCTTCGGGCTGCTCCAGCGCGCCGTCAGAGCCAGGAGGAGGCGAGCAGGATAAGCGGCCCTCTTCTTCCTTGATGGTCCGGCTGCTGCCGCTGCTGCTTGGACTGACCTTGCACCTGTCCTCCTCAGGCTCCGCCCACTCAGGCTCGCCGGCGCTGGACGTGCCCTCGCTGGCCTCCTCGTCGGGGGCGCTGATGATGCGCGGCAGCGTGCTATGGTAGCACGTGTCGAGCGGGTAGTTGACGCTGTCGCCACGGCGGAGCGGGCTGCGCTGACGGTCGAGGGGCAGCGCCAAGTGTACGCCGGGGTCGCTGTACTGCTTGGAACGCTGCCACTGCTTGCGCAGGTGCACGCGGGAGCGGTGCTTAGATCGCAGCGGCGACTCCTGCTGGTCAAACTGGGGGTCGTGTCGGAGGAACTCGTGGAAGAGCGCGTCGGTCTTCTCGTCGATGCTGTAGTCCCGCCGCCGGAGGCGCTGCACAGGCTCCCGCGAGGTGAACATCTGGCCGTACGGCGACCAGCCCATGGGACTCTGGGCCTCAGCACTGCTGCCCCCGGCTGCCTCGTCCTCCATCTCCTCTTCCAGGCTAGCCTCGAAGCTCTCGCACACGGTGCCCTTGCACCCAGCACTGGTGAAGAACTGCCGCTTCTCGGACGCCGTTTTGTCCTTGGGGCTGCCCAAGCTGCCGAACAGCCGCAGCTCCTCCAGGGCCTTGCAGGGGGCTTCGATGGAGGCGTAGCCACTGTCCATCTGAAGCAGCTTGCGGTTCCCTGACTCCCCATCACTCCCTCTTTCCGAGTCCACGCTGTCCTGCTTACCCCCCCTCCCTCGGGGCTCCTCACCGCTCAGCTCCACATCCCCCTCCAGCTCATCCTCAACATCTTGTGAGGGGTATCTGGGCAACCCCCGCCTCTCGGAGCTGCCCCCCAGTGAGCAGACGCTGTCGGCGTCGCTCCGCACAGAGTCTTTGTCGTTGTTGCTGCTCTGGTCGGATGAAGCATACTGCTCCAGCGAAGCCCGCAGGGTCCAGATGTCGTGGTAAAGTGTCTGGGGCTCCATGCTCTCTAGCCGCCAGGTTGCACCCGCCTCCGCCCCCTCCTCCTGAGGTTCCGGGGAGGCGCCGATCACTCCTCTCTCTCCACTACAGCTGGGCTCCACCGTCACCTCAACCTCTAACCTGTATTGGGCGCAGCGTGTCACACCAGTGTTAGAGCGGAGATCCGAGCGTGTACTCATATACTGAGAGTAAAACTGTAACAGTGATATGGCTCACAAGAATAGATGTTATGATATGGATTTAAGGATTACACATCTGAACCATACATGCATTCTAAGCAAATACAGCCTTATGCCTGCCATATATTTTCCAGTCAGGGTCACAGAGAGTTTACAGTCAATCCCAGAATGCATAGGGGTCAGCCTGGATGGGATACCGATCCATGGGAAGAAGATGGAAAGTGAAATCCTCACATTTGGTGGTGTGAGGAAATGGCGCTGCCAAATGAACCACCCTGCCACTGCAAACTTACAGCTTTATATCCCTAAAAATCCCTTTATACTACACTTAAAAAAGACCTACTTAGATTATTCATGTTATTTAATGTGAAGCATCGATTTATTAAATTTGTATATCTTCGGAAACAGTATTTTTAGCTGAACATGTGTTAGATAAAGAAACAATTCACTACCACTCCACAATTCTAAGTTTCATGACAAGATTGTAACTTTCTCACTGAATTATTTAGTATCTTTCATACAATATTTAAATATGCTACAGTCTTCAGCCGTTTAAGTACTGCATGCCAGGACCACAAGCTAAAAATGTGCTTGGGAAGGACATTCTCTTGGATTTATTTATTTATTTATTTTTGTCTTGGCTGTCTGTAAGCTTTCTTCCATGTGCAAAGAGACAGGGGGTCCGATTCTTACACTTGAAGGGCGATAATCAACGCTTACACCGCACAGGACTGACAGAGGTCTCCATCGCAGTGGGCGGGGCCACTGGTGCCCTGCTCCATGATCTACCCCACACTGCACTCTGGAGCCTTTACTAACTAAAATTTCTTGAAGGCCACTGCGACTTTCTGAAGAACTGTTGCCTCAGTATCACTGTGTAACATCCCCGTTATATGAAGTAAAGAATGTGACGCTTTCACGCCACATGCGGTGGCTTCTTTCAAAGTTAGCATGCTGAATGCGAGACACAGAGCGTTTAACAAAGGAGTGGCGACGGACGTGGAGATGTGGCGAAGTGGATGAGTGCCAAAGGAATTAAAGATACCTGCCGAGGGAGGGAGGTGGGTTGGAGGGCGGGGACAGGAAGCTGGGGGCAGGAACGCCGCAGCAGTAGGCGGGGTCATGCCTGTGCGCGATGTACTGGATGATGTCGGCGCGATGGCTCTCGTGCTCCTCCTGGTCCATGCTCTCGCTGGCAGCACGCTGTCGCTGGAAGTGTCTCCGCTTGGGGGACCCTAGGGGACATGATGACAGCGGTAAGCCCACTTCAGGAAGTCCACCAAGACGGTCTGTGTACTTCTTCTGAAGACCCGGGGAGCATTAATGTGTGACAGTAAAACACTGAAACACAAAGGCTGCCTGCAACAACTAACGAACTTTTTTTTTTTTTTTTGGTCAAAAAACATTTCCTTTTCAAAATGTTCGGATGACAAGTCGATTAAACTCAGTGAATCTGAAGACCCCACTGAACACAGTTTTATGCTGAATACCATTTTTCACGGTGAGTTATATTGCTTTTCGCAGACAATTATGCGAATGGGTCAGATACTACTAGCTGTTCAGCATCCATAAAGGCTAATTTCTTGTACCTTTAACTATTAAACAGCATTAATATAACAAAACAGAAACATTTATTGTTTAAGGATCATACAAAAATCCTTGAGTGTTAAATGAGTTTTAAGGACTTCGCTTTTTATTACCAAACGAAGGCTATGTAAGAGAGTTACATCCTGTGTGATGGAGAGTTGGGTGGATATATTAACCTGTCACCATAAGCAACAAGTTTTTCATCAAGCATTACTGTAAATGCACCCAAACTTTTGGCCATTTTCTTTCTGATCTCGACTTGCCATATCGTAAATAGTGGACTGTACCTAAATGCTATGAATGTATTGTTCAATACGAGTTGTATATACAGTAATTAGGCTGGGTTTCTTTGTATACATTAGCATCCTGTCTGATACACTTATGTAAATATGTCTAACATTTTTTGCTAATATCATCTAATGCAAGCTTCTCCTTATAGCTCTAAATGGGCTTTTGAGAATGCAAAACAAATCATAGGGCCATAATACAACAGAAAGCATACAACTGTGGATATATCACAAGGAAATATATGTAGTTGCAAGTATGAAAGGTCTGATGTTTTTAAGGCATGCCTCTGATGCAACGGTAGATGACCCGGGACCCGTCTAAAATGGTCTTTGCTCTCCTCCATGTGCTGTGTGGTCCGGGGTGCCGGTGGGGAGTCTGCAGTAATCTGGGGAGATGCCCAGATGGATTTGGAGGGAAAGAACCCTGCGTCATACGACCATCTGTCTGAGCAAGGGCTCAGGCACCAGGCCGAATGTCTTCATCGGTGTCGGTTGGGGACGACACAGCCAAGCACATGAAGTTTAAGTCACGTGGTACAGTATAGAGGCAATGCAAGGTGCTCTTTTCTGCAAAAAGACCTAAGCTAGCATCTAGGCTAAGCTGCGCGACGGACGGCAGCTCGAATCTAGCATCTCACATGTCAGTGATCTTCAGCATCCACGTATGACACGAATGACTAATGTAGCGTAATTCGCAGAGGATTCTGCGTCACCAGCCACTCTGAGCAGAGACACCGCGGTGTTGGGAAACTTACCGCAGATTGCAAGTCATACATCAAGTATCGATCCGCAATCATCACTACTGCTTGTCGTTATAGAGCAGAAAAAAGTACGTTGACAGGTAGTTTTAGCCCTCGTTTTTTGACTGCAGTATTTTTAGCGCATTTCGCACTCGTCTTGCTGCTCGTTGTCGCACCGCTCCATTCTGCTCATTAGCACTTGCTCGCAAGAATGTATTTGCAGTTAATCTGAAGTGTGGGCCTGATAGTGTCATGAAGCACCATCTACAGTTTGCTTTACGCAGCCCTGCGCGAACCCGCGCACAGTTTTAATCCATATGTTCTGAATTCTTCCACCGGTTTTGAATGAATTGCACTTATGAAGCCGCGGGTGGCCACTTTATTACACTCTCGTAATTCCACACCGGGAATTTATGGAAAATATATGTAGAGTAAAACGTAGCGGCGTGATTACGCCATTTTACTCAACTGTGTGTGCACCACAGAAGGAAGTGCTGTGTCGAGTGTGACATGTTTATTTTTATTCATTTATTCACCCAGTTGGACTAATAAACCCAACTGCAGCCAATTAAGCCCAGGCTTTTATTATATATATTTTAATTATACAGCAGTGCTACTCAATTCACAGTCCTCAAGGACTGAGCCTTGCTGATTTCCCAGCCTTCCTTTACCTGTGAGTCAGGTGTGAAGCCTCTGTGGCCAATCAGAATCAGTAATTATTAAGCTAATTGCCTGGGGGAACTGAAAACAAGGCCTGGATGTGGAATCGAGGGCCGGACTTGGTTTCGGTCAGTCTGGAACTTATCCCGGAAACTATCAGCGCAAGGCTGAGAACAGCCCAGCACGGGACGCCAACCCGTCGCCGTTTACAGTTTTCCATAAAAAGCGAAATAAACAAAGAAACAAACAAATAAATAAATCATAATTTAAAATAGGTTTTGATTTCATCTTGTCGTTTAACACAATGACAAGAAAAGGGATGTAGCGGGTAACAGCCAAGCTAAGGGACAGTAACAGTCCTGCTATGACTCTGGTAGTGGCCAGACTGTCAGAAGAAGCCCAAGCTTGGAAATGACCTTAAATGGAGCAGCCTTTCAGTGAAGCCTTATAAAGTGGGACTTTCGTTAGCTGGCTGCTTTTAATTTTAGATATGGATTTGTATGTTAACGGGAAATTCAGTAGGGAACTGCTTTCATACAGTGCGGTGCAGAACATTCTGATGGGATTCAAAAGGTTAGGAAAAATATTCTTATGACGTTCATGCCAGGAGTGTTACCCCCCCCCCCCCCCCCCCCCCGAAACTTCTATTTGTGAATCTGTCATTTCAGTGAATGAAAATGGGTGAAACAAAAGAAATAGGGGAAAACGAGGTCTAGCATTCTGCTAAAGATGGGAATATGCATTGAACATCATCCAGCTTTTAGGGGAAGAGAGTGAGCATGGCCAGTGGGACAATGCTTAGGGTGAGGTCAGATGCGTCACCATCTGTGTCCTACCACACACACACACACAAACAGTACACATATTCATATGGCAACTTTCCACTCATTTCATTGTGCATAACCCTAATCCCAAAAATGACAGCCTTAACCCCTACCCAGCCCTAACTCTAAGTAACCCTAACCTTAAGTATCCACAATACGAACCTTTTTTTGGTTTTTTGATTTTTATGAAGATGAGTTTCCAAAAAAAAAACGCACAATGTAATATATACATGACCACACATACACCAACACACACACATCGTCATTTGAGGATGTGATGCCAGTCAGCCCTGGACACAGTGTTTAGGGGATGCCATGTCAAACGATGTAATGAATTGCTAAATTAGGTTCCCTCCACCTTCCAGCTGCCAGAGAGCCTCCCGATAATGCAATTGTCATTGATTTGGAATTAACGTCATTGCTCGCCTACGAGGGAGGAAGAATGGAAGAGGAGAAACTTAATGAAGGCGATGAGAGCAGAGGTCTAATGCCATTGTAGATCCAATCATCTAAATATCCGTAAGTCATTCATCCCACGTTCATTTCCAAAGGCTCCACCTCTGCCTCAAAGGTCATTAATACTCACTCAGTGGCACGGTTTCCTAATGACACAGGTGACTCTGGGAGAGCGTGAGGTGAACTGACTGCTTTAGAATATGTATCATAACCTACCTTGGGCCCCTGATTCACACTGTTCACCTCATGATGGAAGCACTGTGGATACTGAAACGCGATCCGCATTTTAAACCACTGTCCTCAAACCCAAGAGCCGATCTCTGGGAAAAATTACCCTTCGGAGCTTGTGAGAATGCGTTTGCTGCATTGTTTGATTGTGCATTGTTAAAACTTCCATTGTGTGACCTCATAATGTAGCCATTATAGCATTATTATTTGTTACAGTTGGTTAATTGTTTAATTGTTAGTGGATCCTCGTGCCAGCTGGCATGCGTAACTAACTAGCGTAACTAGCAATGGTGAGGTAATAATAAGGGGACAACTTAGTAAGTTTTCCTATAATTTTAATACATTTTTACAGTTTTATTTGTGTCGTTAGTAAGTTTATGGATCACTTAGTAAAGTTTAAAAATAAACCTCAGATGTTTAATATATCCGATGTCTGTGCTCTAGAGCGCTGGTGAGTTTAGAGAGTTCCGTTACAAACAGCGAGTTCTGCATGTGGCGTTTGTGTTTCCAGCCACACTTCAGACTGCAGTATCAAAAGGAGAAGCAGAGCATGCTGGGATGTCTTCGGAGCGAGCGTAAGTGGAGGAATAACACGCCCGCTGGGGATGGATGCGAGTTAATTGGGGGAAGCACAGCTTCAGCGCCGGATCCTTAGGAGTCTGAGACCTCGGCGAGCGGGGAGTGAGGGGCACCAGGCCAAGGGTGGGGGGAGCGGGGAGTGAGGGGCACCAGGCCGAGAGTGGGGGGAGCGGGGAGTGAGGGGCACCAGGCGGAGGGTGGGGGGAACGGGGAGTGAGGGGCACCAGGCGGAGGGTGGGGGGGAGCGGGGAGTGAGGGGCACCAGGCCGAGGGTGGGGGGAGCAGGGAGTGAGGGGCACCAGGCCGAGGGTGGGGGGAGCGGGGAGTGAGGGGCACCAGGCCGAGGGTGGGGGGGGTGAGGGGCACCAGGCCGAGGGTGGAGGGAGTGAGGGGCACCAGGCCGAGGGTGGGGGGGAAAGCACTCACCCCTGGTGTCCAGGCTGGAGGCTCGCTGGCTGCTGTCCAGTTTCCACTTCTTGATCTTGAAGTAGGGACTGGTGCCCTCCAGGCTGGCATGGCGGCGCAGTTTGGTGAAGAACTGCAGCATGTGGCCCTGAGCGGAGCCGCCAGGCGGGGGGGTGCCCGGGGCGGGGGCCCCGTCTCCAGCGATGCCCAGGCTGTTGGCAGTCCATGGGGCAGCTCCCATCGCCTCAATCTGTGGGGAGAATGGGGGTGGCCAGGAGGCCGCGTGAGCGGGGGCCATCACTGTCAGGGACAGCATGACGTGAATACAGCTATTCATGGCCTTTCAGATCAGGCACAAAAGACACCTGTCTGCCAAGGCCGAGGCGGGCGCCCACAAGGTAAGAGGTAACACTGCCGTGGAAGGCAGTCAGACCCGCTCCACTGTGTCTTCACCATCTTCCAATAAGTCTCTCTTTTCCTTGCTATACAAACCTTTGACGCCCATTGACCCAGCCTACACGCTACTCCCACACATACTGCCCACTCGTCATATGTTGTGTCCCCCCCCCCCCCCCCGCCCATGCCGGGTGACTCACGGCGCCAGAGCAAAGGGCCTCCGAGCCAGCAGACATGGGGCCCTGACTGAAGCTGGTGTCCACCATCGAGTTCAGCGTGTCTCCAGGGAGGGGAGAGTTCAGACTGATGGTCAGGCCCGTCAAGGCCGTCTGTGGAAGTGCACACACTGGCAGCTGCAGCACACACACACACACACACACACACACATGTCTGTACTCATATCTTTATCTCATAAGTAACCAAACAAAATACGAGACTTTTGGCAGTTTTAGCTCTTGCAGTCACAGATTTTTATGAAAATGAGTTGTCCCTGGTGGGGCCCAAAAAATGCCCCCCCCCCCCCCCCCCCCCCCCCCCGCCCCCCACACACACACACACACACTCGTACGCATGCAGGCTCCATGCTGTACGGAACTAGGCACAATGTGAGCGTCAAAAAACAGTCACTTTGTCAAGCTATATAATTAATATATCCAAGTATTTTTTAATTCTCCAATACATTTTGCGCGTTTGATTATGTTAGTTATCTATAATCATTCAGAGTAACTGGCACCATCTTTAGAGTGAGATGGAGAGCATGCTCTGGGTGTTACCTGGAAGATGGAGAGGCTGGATTTCACGGGAGGGCACGTGGCCATTGCCATGCTGTTGTCAGATGACTCGCACTCATGGATGGTAACGATCTTCAGGGCAGATGCCGGGAGCTGCAGGTGCGTCAGCCGGGCGTTTTTCAGGTGATGGAAGTCCCCTTCAGTGAGGGTGTACCTGTGATTGGCCGCAGAACCACCCAATCACATCAGACACAGAATCATTTTCGAGAATTTTTGCTACATTGTTGCATTTTGGGTAAATTATTATTTTACAGAATGGCTGGTACATTAATAAGTGTAAATAAGTCTAAGGTAAAAAATGATAACCAATAAAAGTCATTTTAATGGTAATTATATCCTTGATATTTTTTTGCTCTCTGACTAGCAGATGCACCATGTGACCAACCGCAAATTCAACACTTATTAAATCACGTCATGCAGGAAACCATTTCAAACACAAGGCTGCAAGGTTGTGCTTATCGTCTGCAGTTTAAAAAGCGGCCTGATGGGGGAGCAGCATCACCCCGGAGGGTATGGCTGACCTGCGGCCTTTCTCCTGCGTCTTCTTGCCGTGGTCGAAGAGCGCTGCCTCGTTGAAGGAGACGCGTCGGCCGGTCGTACCGGTAGAGAGGAAACGCTCCGTCTCCACATCGTGGCAGCTAGAAGTGGACAAGCAGTCGGCCTCGTCCACCTGGATGGTGATCTCTGCGAGAGACGGGGGCCCTGTTAGGACTGTGGGGATGTGGGCAAATGTACGGCTGCAGGAAGGTACAGAGTTCCTCTATTTGGCGAACAATCAATTAATCAAAATGATGAAAATTATGACCGACCAGAATAAGCAGTTAGGACATGGATGGATGGATGGATGGATGGATGGATGGATTTACCCTTAGATGTTTTTAGGTTCCTCTCCTCCTTGTCTCCTTGTCCTCTGGCATTCTTTCTTTCCCTTTCTCCCTGTTTCATGCACCATTTTGTACAAACGATGTAATAACCAACTGCTTATCAAGTGCATTGGGGAGACTGTGTTTTGAAAGGCGCTATATAAAAATTGAACTGGAACTGAAATGAATGGAAGGATGAATGGGTGCATAATAAAGAACGCGATGCATCTTTTAAGTTATGTAAGCGGAACACCTACTCAGCCCAAAGTTACATAAGACTGACATTTCTCTCGCACAAAGGTATTTGCATGTGAATTTCAACCTCACGTCATCGTCCCTCAGCTGTCTGGCCATGGTTAGCATTTCCTGACGTGCAGAAATGTGTCTTGGCTCCCGGTACTAGCAGACCACTGGGAGTCGCCATGTGGTGTGTCTGTGTCTCAATTTATGGTGGTGGTGGGGGGGGGTCCTGAATTGTAGAGCTGCCCCTCGAATTTACTGTAGGGCTGCCAGCTCAGGTGGCGGAATTAAGCAGAAAATTTAAGCGGAAAAGAAAACGTTGCAAAATAGGATGATGCTCCATAAGTCGAGAACTACGCCAGCAGTAATCATAATTTCACAACGCTTCAATTTTTCCCATTCAAAGAACACAATGGGAATATCATCATACTGTCCAGTGTTTCCTTTTTATGTAGATTAAGCTGCCTTCTGGAAACCGGAGGGAGCGACATTTTCATCACACAGCAGGAAACACTTACTTCTCCTGGCTGGCATGTCAGCGTTTGTCAGGAATGTCTGGTTATGGACGTTTTGTGGTTTAACTGCTTGTTGGGACCCGCTGGCAGAGGGGCAGAGCAGCGGGGACGACGTGCCATTTTACCTGGTACTGGCTGAGGTTCTTCCTGGTACGTCACGTTGGTTTTCTCCGGATCATCACTGGTCATGGAAGGCGACAGGGACAGATACACTTATGAGTCTTAAGGGGCCAGGAAAGCACAGCTTTGAGGAACAGCATTCGCCTTGGAGCGACACATGAATAACCCAGAAGCTTTTATTTCAGGGCTTTTAATTAAGTCAGAGGGGCCAGTTTGATATTAGTCTGGTTAGAAATTAAAAATCTCCATTAAGCCGTAATGGCATAAAGACGTAACACATCAGAGTCCTTTCAGAGCAGAACAGTCTGGAAGTTAATGCCGACAGATAGATAGATGTACATGAATGAATAAATGTCAAAACATTCTGCCAGTCAACAAGCCAACTCCATCTAGAATCACCAGAATATCTGCAGTAGTTTCATGTAGCCTCTTTGGTAATGTAACTTTTATTAATGTGAGTGGCTGTTTCACAACTGCAACATCATATTCAATGTATGAGAATGGAGCAAAATGAAAACATGTATCTACCACAGAGCTGCATGCAAAATTAATATAGAACCATTTTTGCACCTTGAATATATCTATACAGTGAATAGTCTGGAAACACCTACCCATAGAAAAGTTTATTTGTACTATTTTCTCCATCTTAGAATAGTCATCAAAACTATAAATTAATATATATGGATTCTGTACTGACCAAACACAGTATTAAACGTGTCGGGGGGTGGGGCGACACGGGGGACTTAGAAGGCTGCCAGTTGAAATCCTGGGGACAGGATTTGCCGGTTCCATGAGGTGGCCTCCTGTGATGCGTTTCCAGCTGTCCTGAAGGAGGTCCCACGTATGCTGAGCTCTCATTGGCCACTTTTAGAAAACTCCTCCAAAACCATTTCTGCTGTGTTCAGGGGCGTCGTCAGAGATTTTGGGCCCCGTGAAGGCATATCATATTGGGACCCCAACCCAGACCAATCCAATTATGTTCCAAATTTTTTCAAGCCCCTGTCACTCAGGAATCATCCTAATTGACCCCCCCTGCCCCTTTACGGAGCCCCCGGTTGTGTTTAGGTCAGATGGCCAGGTCATGTGATGCGACACTATCACTCTCCTTTGTAGGCGGCTTGACGTGCCCAAACTTTTGCCTGTTACTGTATATTTAGTTATTTTAGGTCAGGCACACGTGCTGCCGCCCGCAGCGATGGCAGCCAGATGCCAGGGCATGGATACTTGTAAACCCCTGGGTGTTATCTGTCCCGCCACGGGGAGTTTTTAGGTCACACGTCTCTGTGCTTTTATCTCCTTTGGCATGTCTGTTTTTGTTGGCCTCAGCCGGACCTGATTCCTCGGCGGGACCAGATTAATCACCCCTGAAAGCTGCTATGAAATTTCATTACGCTCGTCATTTGCTCAGTCGATACTGTTCCGCCCTGTCCGGCTGCTGACTAACTTACTGATATCTGGCCATAGCAGGAACCGAGCCTCTAATGGCAAATAAATGGGACAGGCAGACAAATATAGAATGCTGGCTTCGTGTTATGCCTGAAAAGGAAAGATTAACAGTGCATTTTGCCCCAAAAGCTCATTACAGGTTACCAAATACTAGAAAGAATGATGTTTCTTAAGTTATGGTGAATGCATATGAACACAGGTTGTTTTGTTTGAGTCATAGTCCATGGTGCCGAAAGGCAGAAATGTCAGGGCCTGACCTGGAAAAGCAGCGGTCTCCCTTGCAGCAGTGGCGACACACGATCAGTGTGACCGAGAGCAAGACCAGTGCTCCGCCCACAAACACGGACAGGAGGACCAACAGCAGCACATAGCCGTCCTGCTTGTCGGGCTCCTGGGGTATAATCTGTACAGGGGAGAGGCGGAGCTTCATTAGTGCGAGAGGATAGCGAGAAGGTGGCTCTGAAAGGAAGGAACGTCAGTCCGTGAATAAAGAGGCCATCGAACAAGTCAAATATGGCTTGCGGTCAATGAAGTTAAATCTGTTATATGAAATCGGTATATGTTTCTATAATTCAATTCAATTTTATTTATATAGCACTTTTAAGAACAGTCATTGTCACAAAGCACTTTACATATAACCGGCCCGAACCCAACCAAGCAAGCCTGAGGCGACAGTGGCAAGGAAAAACTCCCTCTAGCAGGAAGAAACCTTGAGAGGAACCTCGACTCGGAAGGGGACAGCATCCTTCTCTGGGCGACCGGGGAGCATGAAACTGTATTTAATTATATTAATTTTAGTCCATATAGTTTTATAATTGGGTGGCATGGTGGTGCAGTGGTTAGTACTGTTGCCTCCACCTCTGAAACCTGGGTTCGAGTCTCCGCCTGGGTTACATGTGTGCGGAATTTGCATGTTCTCCCCATGTCGTCGCAGGGTTTCCTCCGGGTACTCCAGTTTCCCCCCACAGTCCAAAAACATGCTGAGGCTAATTGGACTTGCTAAATTGCCCGTAGGTGTGCATGTGAGAGTGAATGGTGTGTGAGTGTGCCCTGCGATGGGCTGACCCCCCATCCTGGGTTGTTCCCTGCCTCGTGCCCATTGCTTCCGGGATAGGACCCCCCGCGACCCAGTAGGATAAGCGGTTTGGAAAATGGATGGATGGATAGTTTTATAATGCCATCACTGAGATACAGCAGCCCTTACATAATCATTCCTTTTGATGCCTTTTAATAACTGTCAAAAAAAGAAAAAAAGAAGGTTGTCTCATTGAAAACGAGTGAAGAGAAACCATCTCAGGTCACCTGCTTGTGTCTTCTCTTAAGTATTTGGAGAGACTCCATATTCTTAAGTGTAGAGACTCCCTATTCTTAAGTGTAGAGACTCCCTATTCTTAAGTGTAGAGACTCCCTATTCTTAAGTGTAGAGACTCCCTATTCTTAAATGGAGAGACTCCCTGTTCTTAAATGGAGAGACTCCCTATTCTTAAGTGGAGAGACTCCCTATTCTTAAGTGGAGAGACTCCCTATTCTTCGGCTATCGCCTTCTGCCTAGCAGCACCCTAGTGCGCCGTAAAGTTATCTTTCATCCTGCGCCGTCTGACTCCTCAGCCATACCCGAGACCTAGAAATACTGCCGTGAGCCTCATTTAATAAGGGCTTTAGCTATGAGGAACAGGACAATAGCATATTACAGTGCATACAGGATGCCAGTCTATCACCAGACACACACGCAGGGCTATTTACACAGAGAGCCGGCACTGAAGGCAGATGCGATGCAGCCTCCCAGGACATCCTGCTGCACTTAGGTTTGCTTAGATGAGATTAAATTGCAGCCATTTATATATGCAAATACATAGTTATAGTTAGAACCAGCACACTGCATAACAGCCGGAAATAAGCTGCCATTTACTGAACATGAATGTATGAGGGCTTCACAATAATCATTTTTTAAGGTGTAGAAGGGGGAATTCAAGTTGGTTTTGCTCTGCAGTTGCAGTTCTAGGTGGCAGGGTAATTCTGGAGTGACTGGGAATCAAGTGACAATTTCAGTCCCTACAGTACCAACATCTGGCAAGTGCGATGGCTACCTACAGTCTGTGGCCTTCTGCTTAAATATCTGTGTGTTGTTTTAATGAGTTAGCAAACTAATCTAAGGCATGCAGGCAAGCAGGGTGTAGGGTGCACATTCAAACGCTCTGCCCCCTCTTCTCTCCTAAAATTTCACACATACTAATCAAACTGGCATGCTTGGTATGCTCAGCCTTACGCTCTGTGTTTCATGGGATTGAGTTTCCTCCAACAAAACACCATAACATAAAGAGAAAATAGCATGGTTCATGAATTGCAAGTACAATAACAAGATAGTGACACTGTCACTAAAGTCAATAAATTCAAGACATTGCTTTCCCCACACAAATTCTGTACCTGCATGGACACCTCAAAGGCACAAATTCCTGAGGCCGACTTTTATTCCGCAGTACGAGTCACATGGTGCCATCGTGTCAACACTGATTGGAGAAGTAGCCTGTCATACATGGTGACTGGGCTGCTGATTGGTCGAAAGGAGGAGCACTTATGGTCACCACCTTCAGTACTGTCCCCAATGCTGGTAGAATAATTCCAAATGGAATAATATCAAAAATCTATTGAGCCTGGACAGATCATCCATCCATTTTCAGTAACTTATTGTCCTGTTCAGGGTTGCAGGGGGTATGGAGCATATCCCAGAGGCTATGGGTACATGGGGAGGGGGGACTAGGGTGTCTGGAGGAAACCCCACAGCAACACGGGGAGATCATGCAAAGTCCACACACAAAGAACCACGGCAGAGAATTGAACCAAGGTTCCAGAGGTGTGAGGTGACACTGCTAACTACCCCCTTACGAAATGTGTATATGAACACAATCGATATATGACATGATTCATGCTTTACAGACATGTACATGACATCCTGCACCCAGAACCATGAAATATCAGATGTACCTTTGTCCCTAATTGATCACTCACCACAGTGCAGGACCTTCCAAAGTCCGCTGGAGGTGTTCCACTAAGACTATACTTGTTTCCTCCATTCACACACAGAGTAATGGCATGGTGAAACAACAACACGATCATTGTTCTGTTATGAGGCTATTCACAGCAGACTCCATTCTGGAAGACCTGGATACCTCTAATATCATCGATGTATCTCTGCTGGGGGCCACTCAGCATTCATTCAAACTGTGCAGGGCGGGAGTGTTTTTTAGTTATTGAACAGCGGGCAGGCAGCACTAAGCCAAAAGCCAAGAAGACAGGAAAAAAGTGTGTATTCATCAGCACATAAAACATCCATCCATCCATCTAGCTACTTGTCCAGGACAGGGTTGTGCCGAGTCTGCAGCGTCTCCCAAGATGACAAGGGCACAAGGTAGAGGACACTCCGGAAAGGGAGTCAGTTTGCTCCTGAAACACGCTCACCCACTATGGCCAGTTTAGAGACAAATTCACCTAACCGCATGTTTTTGGACTTCAGGAGGAAGCCTGTGAAAACACGGGAGAAGGTCCAAACTCCCCACACAGAGCTTGGAAGAAGGATATAAATGCCCAGTTGCAGAGCTGAGAAGTTACACTGTGAACCAGTGAGCCACAGTGCAGCTCCAAATTAAACATCCATACAGTAATACGTATGGCAATAGAATTTCTCACTGCATTATCTCCTTCAATAATTTACATGTAATTCCTATTTTGTGTATAGGGTTTAAGATGGAAATGTATTCAATTTTATAAGCTGCTCATCTGCAAATAACTGAAAATAAATAGATAGCTTATAGCATATGTTTCTGTGCCCAGGGATGGACCCTAGATTGTGCCTAGTGCTTTCAGGGATATTGGCAGTTGGCAGTTGGATTATGGATGGATGGATGGATGGATGGATGGATGGATGGATGGATGGATGGATTTTAGAATAAACTCTTGGCTACTTATGATGCATAATTACTCAATAACAAACAATAATGCAGGCAAACTTAGCTACCGTAAGTGAATGTTAGAAGAGCAGCTCTTCTAATCTTTTCTTTTCCATAACTGACATTCAGTTAGGCTGGCCTAACATTTTCCGGCTGGAATACATTAAGGATAGCATTGAAATCCACTTCGTCATCATAACATCCTTTTCAGCATCGCCTACCCATGTCTGCTAAATAAAGGGGCTACAGGAAGGCAGCGTGAAACGTGCGGCCAGTCCAGCTCTGGACGGCGCTCTTGTGCAGGTAAGTATGGCTAATGGAAACAAGGTAAGAGTTTAGATATACTGAGCTATGACAGATGTCGGCTGCAGGAGGGGGGCATGTTTGCTTGCCATCTCTGCACGACACCCCGGGAAGATCTCCAAACAGAGGGCCTCCTTGTGGCTTTCACTATCCAGCCCCTTCATAACGGCCAAAATAACACAAACACAGGCTGTTCACGCTCTCTGCGGCTACGTCCGACTGAACCTGAACCTAACACGGGCTGCTGGAATCTGGTTCTCGACGCTCAACCTCCGCTATATTTAGCGCGAGTTGGCGCGACATGGGAAAATGTATGACTAAAGGGCTTCTTCCTCACGACCACATCCTTATGGGATCATCAACACCGTTCGACACTTGATTTGCCTGTTTTCCAACACAGGCTAATTTCACCCTCTAAATGGCAAAAGCACGTGTCTCGTTGACCTGCACCTTGCCCAGGGAGGAGATGACGCCTTACTTACGGTGGTGGTTTCTGTCAGGTTTTTCCATAAGGTAGACTCATTGCTCATGGTCCAGGCGAAACGTCAGCGTCCCCCTGGGGGAGAGGGAATGAGACGTTACGCAGCTGCCTCCGTAACGCCACGACGACTCCCGCCCAACAGTTCACCTTCATGACAACAAAGGAAAAACAGTGAGAAGTTACTATAGCAGGAGAACCTTCCGGCACAGCTCTGCGATGATATCTGCCTTTGCTGAGCGTAGAATATTTATGAGGGCCTGACAGAGAGAGGGGGGGGGGCCATACTGCGCTGCTTCCTGCATGGCCCTCAGTCACCTGTTGTTTCGGAGGATGACAAAAATGACGTCAAGCTCAGGAGTCGAAGGATCTCGGGTTGGCGTGAGTGAAGCATGCGGCAGAAACGTGGCTGGGCTCCATCTGAGACACGCTGGCAGAATCTCACCGCATCGCCTCACCCCGCCAGGCCCGACCCTTGTAATCCGCCTACTCTGCCTCTTGGCTGTTTTTCCCGTGCTGGAACGGCTCCAATAGGGACACCTTTTTGCCGAGCAGCGTTCCCAAAACTCCTAGTGTTTCTCGTTCCCTTTGCGGGAATAATGGCCCCCAAACACAGCGACACCTCATCCCTGACCTCCCCTAAGGGCCTGCCCCACCCCCCTCCATTCATACGCCGAGAACCGGCAGCACGCCCCATGAGAGGTTGGAGTATGCTCCACTGGTCCTGCGAGACCCCCGCCAGTCGGCTCTTACCCCGACAGAAGCCTCTGTGCCGCGTCTGCGTTGCCTCTCCCTGCAAAGCAGCAAAAATGATCTGAGGCTCCCCGATGCCAACCTGCCTCACTCGCCTGCGTATGGCTGCGCTGCAGCCTGCGCAGACACTCCTTTTTTTTAAAAGTTCTAAGAAGCCCGACTATTCCATGAAATGCAGGCATTCCGCCCGCAGAAACCATTTATATAAACGACATATCTGACAGGTCATATATGTGCAATAATCCATGTAAAACGTGCCTCTATTAATGATGGACAAATGAAACATAAGGGAGATTTCGTTTTGCTATAAGCTTAACACATCCCTAGCCAGTGCGACTTATCTATGTGTTGATGTTCAGAGTCATATAGGACAGACAGAGAGATGTAGAGACAGATTGGTATCATACCCAGAAACATCATTATTACATGCAACGATAATATCGCTGAGGCTATGATATGAATGCTAATTCCACGTCCAGGCCCCAATCACTTCATCAGATTCGACTGGTGCAGAATATTTCATATATTGCTTTTTTTTACCACTCATGTATTACCAAGGGTTTCATTTTACTGACTGACCGGAATTCAGACCTTACACATATATTATCCATTAACTGTGAAACAAAGTTAAATAACCAAATCATTTTTACATTTCATAAACAGAAGATGTGCAGGTCACTAGACTACAACATAAAAGGCAATAGAAACATTTTATTGCCAATTACTTGCATTTGATTGCTGTTAGTGTTCTATTTTCAAGTTACATATGAATAGACGTCGCTACAGAGTTGTAATTTACTGTCCTCTGGCAATTTACTACTGCAAGAAGTCATTTATCTAGTGTTTAAAGCAGACAAAAAAAATATCAGTTTTCAGAACACACTAAATATTTTTAAACGCTTACAGGTGTCAAGATGGTAACATCTAAGTACCAAAATACTTCAGAACGATTTCACTGCCTTTGAACCCATCATTATGTTTCTGCATGAAAGATAAGCCTTTCAATGTACTACTGTTTTGTTATTTGTGGTGTTACTGCAATGAAATATTCTCCCAAACACCTACCTATGCCTTTCACTGACATTTTGCAGTGTAATAGTGGTATATAATCATTATCTTGGGGGACTTAGAGCCGACATCATCATAGCATAAGACATAAGACAGGAGACTTAATCCTAGTCCATTGCAGGGAACATACACACACAATCACACACTGCAGGCAGTCCACAATGGAGAGCTAGCCTAACTGCATATCTTTTAGCTGTGGGGGGGAGGGGTAAGAGGAGATCAGGGTGACAGAGACTGAACATGCAAGCACCTCATTAAGTATATCCGCAGTTTTATGCTTGCATTCTTTAAAAAGAAGAAAAACATATACGATCGTTTGAGTTTTACAGTAATTATAGGAATTGGAACTACGCCCAGTTTGAATTACAAATGCCTTGGATATTCCCATATTCGTGACATTACATTCTGTTATCTAAGCAGTGAACACAAGCATCACAAACAGTGAGACACAATTATGTAACTGGAGGCTGATTCTGTCATCGGTATGAAGTCCATGTGCTGGTCCATGTACACTACGTAATACAGCAAATGACAGGGGTACTGAAAATATTTAATCTCGATATATTACATGCATTATACATCTAATTAGTCGCCAGATTTTCTTTATTCAGGCAGATGCATAGACTTTATAAAACAACAGAATTGTCCGAGAAAGGAGTACGGCATTGCTAAGACACAAGTCAATATTCCCTTCGGTTGCATATAAACGATAAGCGTTATTCTTAAATAAAACCATTCAAAGTTTTCGTAAAAGAAAACTTTTAAAATATTATAGGTCTATAATCGATAGCAGTTTCCATGTCAAGGCCAAGCGTGTTTTATATGCAGTTTACGTGTAATAAGGCCATTATACAAGGATTTCAAATCTAAATGTCACCCTATAATCTATAATTAGTGGCATTACGTGATTTATATATTTGTTGAATTTGTTTAACGATATTGTTCCTACTATATATACATACGGCAACAGAATGCAGGCTCAGGTTTGTTTGATTCACACGTCGTGAATTTCTCTGGTGTTAGAGAAATCATATTGCATTATCAGTGCCTTTAAGGGCCAGTATACGTTCGTTAGTATTAGCAAATTGCGTATGTTATACGGGGATTATATACATCATGTTCCAAACCAGCTAGATGGCTTTCTTATTTGGGCTAATAATTTCTGGACGTACTTTAGATGGTACGTCCATCAGTATATTAATGCATTGATATTTATTTGGCATTATCCCCGTCAAAATTGAATCGCCTTTTCTTTGATATCTATATATTATCTATATCGATATGGTGTAAGCAACTCTTCCAATCGACCTCTAGATGAGCTATCCGCGACTTATACACGTTTTACTTTAGTCCCATGTAGAAGCAGAACCAATCAACTGGTTTCAAATGGGGTTTTGGACAGCTGAACTGGTTTGCATCATCTCTCTAACTGAGTACCGCTATTGGGTTATTTATGATCCGAACCTAATATCTTCTAGTAAGGAATGCAGACTACTTCGGCTGTCTAAAAATCCATTTGTAACTAGCTGAAATGTATGTTTTAAAAATATACTGTTTTTTCCACCATGTCTAGGAGACCAGTTACACTTGCCCCAAAGCACTATCTGGACTGAAAACGCATTGCTATTGAAATAGTTTCCTTTTTAAAAAGCAAATAAACCGAAATACATCATAGTATCCGTTTGCGCTAAACAACCTGCGCATTGAAAATCATTACCGATGTGGCTCATTCGTGGTGGACGGATGCAACCAAAATAGCAGAATAGCCGGAGTCTAAATGCTGTTCAGCTCA
The DNA here is from genome assembly GCF_023856365.1 of Brienomyrus brachyistius. NCBI lineage: Eukaryota > Metazoa > Chordata > Actinopteri > Osteoglossiformes > Mormyridae > Brienomyrus > Brienomyrus brachyistius. The sequence continues at coordinate 134,919 of NW_026042531.1, read as the reverse complement.
TAATGCATTTAATGTTGTTTCCAATATGATGTTCTCCGTTTTGCGCACCTTACAATATATATATAATTATGGATACATGAATTGTAAATAACGCATAACACCAGATATTGATAAATTAATAATATAATCTGTAACAAACACATATGTAAGACCGAAATTTCACTGTCGCTCAGACGTTAATTTTCAGATGCACAACTAAACCTTTTGCGTCGCTTCCTAAATGCTTATAGCTGTTCCATGCTCGTAATTGTGACATTATTCTCCGTGGGCTACAGCGCTAAACATAGAACCATTGCTTCTTTGAAACAGACGCCGTTTGTTCCAGAATAAAACAAACGGGTAAAAACAAACACAGTTATTTCTGCTACATGCTTCGTTGCCAAATTATGGTTCGAACACACAAGACAATGCTATGTTAAATGAACGAGAACTGATAGAAAACTGACCCATGCCTATACTAGGCAGAACATAAACTGAGTGGCAGAAGACTCACCTAATTGTAATTCATGTGGTCCATGCAGAGATATTTAGACAGAAACCAATGGCGCACAATCTTCCTCGAACAGCTTAATTTTGATTTAAAAGCTAGACGTATTTATGAATGAAACCCTATGATTTAAGACACACCCACGGCACGATCTGGACATGACGTAAAGCGCTGTCACCGTGGATCAAGGGGTGAGGAGAAGAGAGGAGACGCGACCCTGTGATTGGCGTACTTTATTCAAAATATAAAGAAAATCCTGCCAAGTAATGTATATATTCTATTCTATTCTATTCTATTCTATTCTATTCTATTCTATTCTATTCTATTCTATTCTATGTGACCTGGTAAAGTTAGCTAGACTGCGTATTATAAATTCCAAAATTAAATTTCTGCTCGAAATAATCGGTAGACAGTTGTACAGGTCTACAGTCGGAGTGCTAACAACTGTAAGTGTCTGTTAAACTAGCTAGATCAGAAACGGCACCGTCATTTCATTGCGACCCAGTACAAGTGAGTTTTGTGCATAGAACTTACGACACCATTCAAAGAGGAAAGATATAGAGGAAACTCAACTGAAACAGGAATATAACCCACAATTATGTATTTGGAATGTGAACTGATCTTGATTACTCATGTGGTAGCCTACATGTTATCTTAAAAAACTAATTAAGATGAAAATTCTGCATTTTTGCAATGTAATATTTCCTTGCGAAGGGCAAGATGCTGGCGTTCTTTAACTTCTCGTTCCATCTGGGAATTATCTGTGTCTTCAAAATTGACGTAAAAGCCATTTTTTCTGGATTAAATTCTTAATCTGTACGGGGTACATCTGTTAATCTATGCTGCTATATCGTATGGCAAAGGCTTTATAATGGGCCTATATATTACAACATAGTGTTCAAAAAAAAGATAAGGATTTTTTGTATATTTCCGTCGAAAGGTCCCATACTAAATAAATAGTGACGTGGTGGGTAAAGATTAAATAATGCTAGATTTAACAGTCTGTTATATTCCATTAATTAAAATGTTTTTGGTTATTTGATCAATTAAGTAAGGAATAATTGACGACGGGCCGTTGAATCATTAGAAAATTAAATAAATGAAATATTTTCTAATAATTCAACGGTCCGGAGTCAATTATTCCGCTTATACTACGGTTGCCACACCTCAAGACATCGATCAGATGATTTATTTCAAGGGATTCGTCCGGTTTTTCTACTTAAATCGCTATTGTGAGTAGGATTATTTCTTCCGCATCTCATCCAACGACTCTTTTGCTAGTTCCAAAACGTCATTTTAAAGCTGGCAATGGAGGCTTGAGCCGTTGATAGCAGACTAATGCAGTTAATAATGAAGTTATTAGAAAGAGAGCGAGAGAGACAGAGACACAGAGAAAGAGAAACAGAGAGAGAGAGCTTGTATGAATTAGGCTACCTCTGTGTGTCCCTCAACAGTGTTCTGAAGCACCGTCTCTAAACTGTAAGTCTGCTTTAAGATGCAGCGCTGTTATTACCTCGCTAGTGAGAAATGTCATGTGTAGCCTTTAAGTTGGTACACTAGGCTAATTAATACTGCTGCAGCCCAGTTGTTGAAAGTTTCATATTCACCGTAAATATTAAAATTTATTTTCGGAAAATCGTCTGTCATGTTGTTTTTGTTAGTCCTGTGTGCTGTATAGGTACTGTGTGCTAATTTCCGTTATTACAGTTAACTATGCGAAGTGATATGGAACTGTAATGCGGACAAGAGAGCTACCTGGAACTACGTTCGCCGTGTGTTTATCTGAAAATAATTGCACACCTCAGAACGTTCGTCAGCCAATCAGATTCAAGCATTCAACGGTCCCGTAGTATAAATAATAATATGGGCTACTTGAGCCAAGAACTTTGAGTTACTTATGTTAATGACAATTGACAATAAATTGTATATACCATCAGCATTATTTAAAATAGAGGAGTGCATTCCAGATGGAATTTATATACTAAATTGATTCATTTAAACCTATCACTCCATTTATATTTACATGAAGCACATCTGTTATACCAACTGTGCAGCAGAAATACAGCATTATACAAATGTTTCTATTACACTACAACCTCCAGAATACATCTGCTACGTAGAGAACTACATGTTCCGTGATGCTTTGAGATCTAAGTAGGGCTTCCGGGTAGGTTGCGCGTATCCGGGGTTTCCGTTTGTGTGAACGCGCTTCGCTAAATAGACCGGTGTTAACTGCCTAGGCGTCCTGCGCTTTTCTTTCGTCAGCGTCAGGGACGGAAAGTTTGGGCCACGAAAACGACGTTAAGAAATTCTCATTTGAAAGCCCCCACGAGTGTCTGGCTGCAGAAGGGGCCTGACAGCGCCTGTCCTCTGTCAAGCCCCTTCCACTCACAAGCCCCTACGTCATTTCCGTTAAAACGACAGATTATCCGGAAATTCCGAGGTGACGATCTCCCGTTCAAACATGGCTGCCTCCATGAACACGCTGTTGTGTGTTGTTGCTTCATATTTCAGCAGATTTGGAGTGAGATTATTTTTCCAAGAGACAAACAAACAATCCGTCCTGTGGACAAATCAGTCTTGACAACCCCCAATACGTAATTTCTGTTTAAACGATGGAATCCGTCTCAAACCTGAACAATATAGTTGTACATATGTGTGTGAATAAATGTAGTGCTGCTGAATGTGTTATTGTGAGACATCAGACTATAGCTAATATGCACTTTTAATCATTATTTTCTTGTGCCATATTTATGCCGTCAAATATTGTACTTTAATACTGTCATTATTATTCGTTATTCCGTATTCGTTATACGGAAACTTTTAAGTCATAATCTAACATTTTGTGCGTTATAGGTTATTGACAAAACGTATTTGTTTTACCCAAGATATGTGCGAATAACATCATTTTAATAACGTTGTCTAGAGTCCAGTGTTCCAACATAGATTTAGAGTCTAGTGTGCCTAAATAGCTAATTAGAACTTTCTTACCGTGTATTACACTATATATGATACATTAATACATACCTCAATATTATGTAAACATATCACGAAGTCAGTCATTTAATTAAAAAAATATATATATATATATTTTTTAATTACATTGTGAAGACAATAATATAATGTGAAGTTGAAATAGTTGTATAATTTCCTAATTTAAATAAACGTTTGCCAGTAAAAAGTTGTGCTTTGGTAGTGGCCATAATACAATATTTTTACTATGTTAAACAATTTTTTTCTAAGGAGCCGATGAGAATTAAATTTCTACAAGAAAAACTACTATTCTAGTTCTAATTCTAATTCTATTCAAACCCAACAGGATGTCAACACAATACAGTATAAAACACTTAAATATATGAACTACTTTATAAAATGACTATATACAAATAACAGATCTTTGAAAATATACAATAATTTACAGTACTGCAATCAGTGATTAAGAATTTTTCACTAAAACAGATGCATATATATGACTAATATATAAAATAACTGACATCAGATGCGGAGAAGCAGATGAAGGGAGCCGTGAATGCCAATAAACAGGGTTTAATCAGGGTAAAAAGGGAATAACAGGGAACAAGGCACGTAGCAACAATGACAGATCTGGGGAATGAACTAGAAAACAAACAAATACACAAGACAAACAAGATCAAACAGGAAAGCTGGTAACAAGCGGGATTCAGATGAGGTAAATGAGGTGGGCGTGGTCCACATGAGGTCTGAACGATCGGTTGTGACAATAACAATGTACTGTACAGTGAACCTACTACACTAAACAACAAAACACGATTAAGCCCTTGTCGGCTGTGTTTTCTAAAAACAAATGCATGTCTTGAACATTTGAAAACTGAAATAAAAAGGGATACACGATGGTATCTCTCTCTTCTTCAGTGTAATATTCAGTATTTTTAAGTTTCTCCAGTGATCTAATCACATCACCATCCTCCATTCTGAGGATTCTGGGAAGGACCACAGGAGACTCAAAGAGTTCATGGTGATCTTGGTACCATTTTCTTGCAGTTTTCAGGTCTGTCATTACTTTTGGCTCCTATAGTGGATTACACAAAGTACAGTTTGTTGAAACAGCTTAAAATATGCAATAATACAAATGTTAATAAAAATGTTCTAAAAATAAAGTAGATACATACTTCAGAGTGTGGGAGAGATAAAGTTTCCTCCTGGGTTGTCATGGACTCCTCTTCAGACTAAGTTTCAAAAAACCTTGCTTGTCATTACAGTAAGCAGAAATTGATACATAAACCCAGATATACATAAAGTCAAGTTCAAACTAATCTGGGAAGGCTCTAGGTTCCTCCTTGGCAATCTGAACACTGGGTCAGTCTCTCCTCGCAGAAGAGCATGAGCTTCTGCTGTCCAGTGAGCAAATCTTTTTCCATGCCTTACAGTAACAAATTTCCCTTAACTTTGTTCATTAATTGAGTACAACAGCTAGACAATATTATAAAAATAATGTTTTTTGAGGCAAACATAACTATACCTTTCCAGTGTTAAATTCTCCAAAAGAAGAATACACCACCATTTTCTAATCTGAGGCATGTCATCCTAAATAAAAACAAAATATTATAAAATAAAATAACAAATAAAATAAAATTTACATAGGAATCATGGGAATCAACTTACAACTGTGTAGTCAAAAGGGGCATCAACAGCAATGTATAGACAAGCCTGGGACACAAAAGAACAAAAATTAATGAACAAGCAGAGCCTTTAAACTGTTTTTAAAGTGTTTTTCTCATGAAACTTGTCATAGAGTACATAGTGTTCTGAGGAACCAGTAACTGGGTGGCCATTAGGCTCAGGGAACTCAAGACTCTCTATAAGCCATGGAAGTGACACCTGAAGTTTTTTCATCTCAGCTGACTGAATGTTCTCCACAGTAGGCTGTGCCACTCTTCCTTCAAATGGATGAAAAGGCAAGATGGCTGGTAACCTCAAGTTAGTATGTGTAGCTAGCCCACGGGCAAAATCATATACACACACATTTGGAAAGTGCTTCCAGGAAAGAAGCAAATCTGCAAAGTCCCTTGGACTCTCTGCTCTAAGGTTGAATTTTAAGCTGTACACAATTCCATGTGGACACACAATGACTGACCATCCACCTGAAAACACAAAATGAAACAACATAATGTATGCAAAAACTGTCTATTAAAAATGACTTTCATAAACTGCCAACTCTACTCACCAGAAGCGCCCCAGATCTTCTGAAATACTTTGTCATATGTCTGTCTCGTTTTCATCTCCTCCCTTAGTCTGATAACAAGGTCAGTATGGGACCCTTTGAAACAAACGTTACAGGCCTTGCACAATTTTCGGACAGTGCTCACCTGGAAGAATTATACATCATTACATTATTTAAGAATAGTAATATGAAATTACCAAATTAATCATAAATCATTAACATGTAAAAGATTATATATATATATTCATATATATATATATATATATATATATATATATATATATATATATATATATATTACATATTTTATGTTTTACTGGGGGCGGCATGGTGGTACAGTGGTTAGCACTGTTGCCTCACACCTCTGGGACCCAAGTTTGAATCTCCACTGGGGTCACGTGTGCGGAGTTTGCATGTTCTCCCCATGTCGTCGTGGGGTTTCCTCCGGGTGCTCCGGTTTCCCCCCACAGTCCAAAAACATGCTGAGGCTATTTGGACTTGCTAAATTGCCCATAGGTGTGCCTGTGTGAATGAATGGTGTGTGAGTGTGCCCTGCGATGGGCTGGCCCCCCATCCTGGGTTGTTCCCTGCCTCGTGCCCATTGCTTCCGGGATAGGCTCCAGACCCCCCACGACCCAGTAGGATAAGCGGTTTGGAAAATGGATTGATGGATATATTTTACTGTTTTCCAGTAATTACTTACTTTTTGTTTCATCAATTCATCAACCAGCCGATCTTCAGATACAAGTGTAAGTGCCACTTCAGTAGATGACTTGACACCTGACATTTTCTCATGTTCTGTGTTGAGTACTTTGTCACTTTTCCTGGTCATTGGCCCTATCCAAGGTGCCCAGAATTCATAATTTGGTTTAACAGCACAAGGGTTCTGTGCCTGACCTATTACAAAACAAGATACAATGTCATCCAGCGCAAAAAAACACAGATTACCAGATTACAGGAAAATAGTGTCATATTGACTTACTGGGAACAAAGCCAGAAGAAATCATCTCTAAATTGATAGCATCCCAGAAATCCACAATGCTTTGCTCACCAGTATAGCTGACAGGTGGATCTTTGAGATCACTGACTGATAAAAGACAGACAAAGTGATAAGATACTTTTTTTTAAAGTAATTTCAGTATTTACTAAACCGTTGACTTAAACATAACTCAATTACCAGCCAAATTAAAAACAGCCTTTTTATGCAGGTCCATCACCACAACAGAAGGCCAGTAGCTACACAGAACACAAGCATATGTGCAATCTGTGCTGGTTAGTGCCTCAAAGTGGCAGTAGGCATGCAAAATCCTGTCTGTCGGTGGAAACTGTTTTTTCCGCAAATTTTGCAGAGTATCGATAGCCCTTGAAACAGAAATGTGGTTCTGAAACGAAAAGAAAACAATGATGTGATATTTCAAAGCCACAGTGCAACAAAAAAATCCTCTTCACACAGATTTACCTGAAGACTGTGTCTTAAATAAAGACATAGTTCAAGGCTCAACACAAGATGATCATCAAAGTTATGAAGTCCATCTTGCCACTCCTGATAACGGTAAGTCATCTGACACTCAGGACATCTCTTAAAGTAGGTTGAAATATCTAAAACAAAAAAAAAAATTTAAAAAACAATATAGCTGTAAGAAACACAAAGTAAAACAGTATTTAAGAAGAATAGAATTAATTTCATACACTTACTTTCAGCAATTCCAAGGGTTGTTACTATTTTGGCCATATTTGTAATATTCACTGGCATGTCAAACTTTGGACTGCTTGAGCAAAGGACACATGAAGTCTCCGCTGGAATTAAATCTGATGGGTAGTCTGATGGTGGTTTTGCAGTTGTGTCCTCTGGAAGACTTGCTGGAATTTTTTTTCTTTCATAAATGTATTTCACTGCCCTCTTCAAGTCCTCTGTTGCCTGTTCCTGTTTGGACTGTGAAGCTGTGTCAGGCTTTGAATCCAACTGAGTTCTGAACAAGTTCCTGTTAATTTGAAAGATGTGCCACTTTGCAATGTTCTTATGAGGACATGACATATGTGGCTTAGCACATGGACAATGCCACGTGTTGTTCTTCATACTGAACGTAACCATCATTCTTCCAAGGCGACTGAAATATGTTGTGGAGTCATGGATGGATAAACAAATATAAGACTTTGACCCACCAAGATCAACAAGGACAGAAAAAGGTGCTCCAGCTTTCAATGCTAACCTTTGTCTCTTCAAGCACACTGCCTTCTTTGCTGCTGCAAAGAACTTGCATGCAACCATTTCATCCAAAACTCTTGCATGTAGAATCTCTTCCTCCGCTACTTCTGTGCAGTATTCCAGTGAACGTATGTGGTGGCACTCACTGAACACAAGACGACTCCTGCGTACTAATAGCTGATATTGCCAGCATTCCTCCAGTTCACACATTACCTCATGTTTGTTGGCCTTAATTTTTTTTTAACATGAATAGGTGTTGAAAATCCATGTCCTGACTTTTGAACTGCAGCAATACCATTTTTTGTATCAACACAAACACTGGCAAAATGTGACTGCCTATTCACATCTCTTGGTGTGCATAAATGCTTCCTAGTAATGTGAGTATGTAGATTCTTTTTATGTAACAGCAGTGAACAGTGTGGACATTTCACCTTTACTGGTTTTCTGAATGAGGGCAGATGGGAAGGTTCTACTTCTTTCTTTAGTTGAGGGAAACATTGATCCCCTTCAGGCTGTGGAGAGGAAGATTTTGCTTGTTGAAGCAATGGAATGGGAGGTAAGGCTGTCTGAAGTAAGCATGAGGACTCAGTCTTTTTGGTCACACCGCTGCACTTTTCCAGGTGCTCCACAAAAGTGTTTCTTTTAATCACTGTCTCACTGCACCTAGGGCAGTGGAAATGACCATCCTTTCTACAAGGTAGCGTGCATCTGCAAATTCTTAAGTCTGCAAGAACAAAAACACTGGTTTTAATTGTTTATGTCCAATATAATTTATCACTTCAAATAAAAAGATAGTACATGAACTTACTTTGGAAAAACACTGCATTTTTTATATGCACATCCAGGTGGATCTTTAGTCTGTTCAGCTTCGCTGGCCTAAAGTTAGGACAAAGCGGGCAATGATACAGGCGGCAGCATGTGCTGCATCTGATTATTTCTGGTAGGGCACCATGACTTAGAATTGAAGGATGCATCTGTAATATTAAAAACAACATAATTACTGAGCAATTATGAAAAAAAATACACAATTATAACCACATCTTTAAATTTGTTCACCATGATGAATTAGGTCAAAATGAGATCTTTTATCAGCTAGTGGTCCTTTGAGATACAGTTAGTCCTTTAAAATATACTATTACCTGTTGAAATATTGCACACATCACCAACCCCACTTTAGTGATACTCTAAATTGAGTTAGATATAAAAATGTTCATATTGAACTCTACTGCTGGAATTCCGAAACTAATTATAAACTCTCCACGTGATTGCCTTAATACCCGAAACACATGTAACTAATTTGCATCTTGTATTTATATCTATTTTTCCTCGTCTTGTTATTCTTGTTTCTTTAGGTTAAAATTTGCGGTTTTTATATATTATTTATATGTATATTTTAAGTGCCTTTTCTTGTACTGTGTAAAGCTGGAGTCACGTCGTCTTGTCTCTCTATATACTTGTATATACAGTAGCTGAGATGACTATAAAGTTTACTTTGTCTTTAGCTGACTTTTTTATGTGACCGAGCACTACTCTTAGGACTTTTTTAAGGTAAACATGAGTTGCCTGAGGTAAGGCGATGAGTTCGACACACGCGTATTTCGATGAGATAATTAATTTTTAAATAGTTAAGCCATACATTCCACGACTTCAGAATTATCCGCAAGCACAAGATTGATTCTTAAGGTACACACGTATTTCAATGTAATAATAAATTTTTAAATAGTTTAGCCATACATACCACGACTTCGGAATTATCCGCATGACAAGATGGATTCTTACAGCTCGCGACAAGTAGGAGTCTGTCGTTCGAACGGAAATGACGTAGGGGCTTGAGAGTGGAATGGGCCTGACAGAGGACACGCGCTGTCAGGCCCTTCTGCAGCCAGATGCCTCTCAGCTGAACAACTATTTCTTGTTAACATTTCATAGTTTATAACAAGATTTTTTTCCTTAGACCTTAAATAGACAGCGGACAGTTGTACTATGCGGTTTTATTGGTTAAAACTACCCTCGAGGTTTAAGGTGCCCTGCAACATGTTTCCATTGCATCGAGAAAAAAAAACTGACGTTTAATCAAATAATTGTATAGTGCCGGTATTTTTTACAGTGGATTTTCAGAAGGCTTTAAGTATTTCTTTCCTCTCCTGGTTTGGAAACTACATTTTAAGATTTAAATCCTGCTTAATGCTCTATAACTAAACGGAAACTCCTTATTTTTCCAGAAAGAAAGTGGCGCAATATGTCTGGCTCCGAAATTCTGCTGAAGCTGTCATACTCTGGACAAGGGCACTTGTGGTATGACGTTTAACTCCTAGCTATTAATTTAACTTAATATAATGAGGCTTTTCCTCTGGATTAGAGGTCGTTAGTAGGCTAAATAGAGCTGGAAAACGTACACGTGGTGCAGTGAAGGTCCAGCGATCACAATCAGTTCCTGCTGATTTAAGAAGGAATGAAACTGGAACAATGTATAAAACCATCATTTAAAGTGAGATTTTGACACACTTTCGTGGTTATTTATATTTAATTCCTGATTTTTTTTAAGTAAATGTAATGTTGGAACCATTATATAAGGTAGTTTTAATGTAATTAATCCTAGTCTATATCAAATGTCTCAAGGCGACAGTGGAAAATTCAGTAATTAAAAATGAATTAAATTGGACATAATGGAAAGCCGTACTCACACTTTGGGCAATTTTGAGATGTGGAGTTGCCTAATTATGTGTGGACTGCTAGAGCAGTGTTTCCCAACCTTTTTTGAATTGTGTACCCCCTGAGAGATTTTCTCATACCACAAGTACCCCCTTTGTCAAATGTGTTGATGATTCAATAAAAGTAGAACGTACAACTGATTATCAAATTTAAAACATTTTATTAAATCTCCATAACTTGAACATTTAATTATTGGGCATTTTATTCTTTTCAGTTTAAATTTAACATAAATATATATGTTGCCACGAAAGTGAATGATAAATCTGAAAATAAATACTAAATTTAAAAAAAAGTAAATAAACCTCCCTTTGTTATAACAAAAGCTGAATGAGTCCCCTTTAAACAGACATTTAAACTTAGAACATCAGGAGCAAAACACTAAAATAAATAACCATATCAGTTTTACTTTGTTTTCATCATTCAACTTAGTTTAGTTTAATGAGACACCTGAGCTTGCTTATCTTTGATAAGCTCTGATAGATCTGGGGGCAGTGTGGAAACAGCTGTTACCAGGCTGTTCTCCACATCCAGTCTATTCCTCTGCTTGGTTTTGATGTGTGTCAAAGCTGAGAAGGTCACCTCACACATATAGGTAGAACCAAAAGGTAAAAGTTCAAACAGTGCATGTTTTCCCAGTTCAGGATATTCCTTCTCCACATCACACCAAAACTCAGTCAATGTCTTCTCAGCAAATGCTATTTTCAGCCCACGGTCAGATGACAAATCCATGAGATGCTCCTGCAGCCTTGCATGAAGGTTGCTGCTGCTCTCACTCACAATGAATGGGTCCCTCACCCAGTCCAGTCTTTCTGAATTTTTTTCAATGTCCTGAAAATACTGGCTAAAATACATGCTGAGTTTGGACAGATGTGCTTTCACCAGTTTGACCACTGGACCCCGGGCAACATCAGTGGTGGCAAGATGGGCATCAAGTAGTGGGAAACAGCTCACATCTCCCTCATCACATTTCCTCTCCCATAGTTCGAGCTTCTTAGTGAATCCTTTCACTCTGTCATACATTTTAAGGATGTGTGACTCCTTCCCCTGAAGTGATTGGTTGAGCTCGTTAAGTTTGGTAAACACATCAACGAGATATGCAAGGCGTGCCACCCAGTTTGCATCCTCAAACACCACAGCAAGAGGATGCAGATGCTCCTTGAGGAACATAAAAACTTCATTGCGAAGCTCATAGAGTCTCAGGAGCGTTTTTCCGCGTGAAAGCCAGCGCACGTCTGTGTGGAGCAATAGCTGTTCGTGCTCTGCGCCATTCTCATGACAGAGAGTTTCAAACAGTCTATGATTCAGTGGTCAGGATTGGATGAAGTTTATCATCTTCACAGCATCATCCATAACAGCACATAAATCAGGACAAACCCTCTTACTAGCGAGTGCTTCACGATGAATAATACAGTGCATCCATTTAATGTCGTTGTTTACCTTTTTGATGTGTCCGAACAGTCCCTTCCCGCTTCCCGTCATCGCAGCCGCACCATCAGTACAGACGTGGCTGCATGTATTCCACTGCAGATCATGTTCTTTGAAAAAGCTGTCTATAACCTGGAACATTTCTCCTCCGGTTGTCTTTCCTGGCAGCTTTTTACAAAATAAAATATGCTCATTTATGTCCGACACATCTTTGTAACGAACGAAAGCCAGGAGCTCAGCATCTCCACTCACATCTGTCATTTCATCCAGCTGCAAAGCGAACTGACCAGCTTGTTTTATTTTCTTCACCACTTGTCCAATAATATTAACTGACATATTGTTGATCCGACGGGACAGTGTTGTTCGACAGGGGGACTTTTTTTAGTGTGTCAGCTGCTTTCTTGTCAATCATAATTTCAGCCATAACACTAGCTGCAGGGAGAATGAGCTCTTCGACAATTGAGTGTGGCTTTTTTGACTTAGCCACAAGCAGGGATACGGCGTATGATGCCTCCAGTGCTTTGCTTGATACAGACGTAGCTTTCATCATTACAGTCTGACCTGACCTAAATTCCGATAACTTTCGTTTGTAAAAAGCCTCTGTTTTACCGATACTTCCCGAGTGTTTGGTGCTCTGATGTCGTTGTAAATGGGCCGGCTTCATTGCGCTATTTGCTAGGATTTCCCCGCAAAAGAAGCACTGAGGCTGTGGCAGGTCCGCAGAAGTGAACCCGAAGAAAATATAATTGTCATTGTACTGCCTAGGTTTACGTTTGGTTTCTATTTTGCGTGTCTTGGGGTCTGCTGAACCCTCTCCTGGATCCAGAGCAACGGGACGTTTCAGCCATTTATCCATATTTGACTGTGGCTGCTTTGACCCGTCAGTGACTTTTGTCTGTCTTGTACTTTCTCTCATGCCCTCTGTCGGTAGCGGAGCGTCGTGCAGATGCACAGCCCTGCTCTAGTCTTTCCGTCATGTAGTTGTTGTTTATGTCTTTTTTTGCTCTTTTCATTGATAAAAGCTGGGTTTGTTATTCATTAAGCAACACATCCCAGATAGATTTTCTTTCTATACCAGGGCACAGCTAATGGAATGGCTGATAATATTTACCCATCATCAGGGAAATTAAATATAAAATTTTTTTCCACGTACCCCCTGTAATGTGCTCGCGTACCACTAGGGGTACGCGTACCCCCGGTTGGGAATCACTGTGCTAGAGAACACCCAGCAATGAGGAGAATGTGACTTGGGTGCCTGGACAATGGGTGATGCGGTGGCTGGATAACCGAAGGGAGATTTGTCTAGTTGCTGATGTAACCTTTTCACTAATGTATATGAAATAAAATTTCTTGCTATTTAAATGAATTGCACAATACTGGCCATGTGGGGGTGGGGTGGGGGTGTGTTCAGCGTACTTCTCGCATACTTGTGTGACCTACAAAGACATTACATGTGTCTCTAGATTCCTCACAGTTACGTAACTTGTACACAAATACATTGTTCAGGTGGGAACATATCGTACAGGTCATTCCAGCTATTAACATTTGTGTTCCTTAATGAGCTGGTAAAGTTACTCAGAAAATCACCCACAATGACACATTGCATTAAAATTGCAAGGATGTTTACTTTGCATTATGCATAAATGGCCTTGAGTATTTCTGTTAGCTTGTTTACGATAAAACCTGAACATCAGCTTCTTATATCTTCATCATTATGTACGTTAAGATATATTTTTTTTTTATCTTTGATTTTTTTACTTTTTTTGTGGTGTCAGGTTATAGCAGTAGGGCGGCATGGTGGTGCAGTGGTTAGCACTGTTGCCTCCACCTCTGAAACCTGGGTTCGAGTCTCGGCCTGGGTTACATGTGGGTGGAATTTGCATGTTCTCCCCATGTCATCATGGGGTTTCCTCCGGGTACTCCGGTTTCCCCCCACAGTCCAAAAACATGCTGAGGCTAATTGGAGTTGCTAAACTGCCCATAGGAGAGTGAGTTAATGGTGTGTGAGTGTGCCCTGCGATGGGCTGCCCCCCCCATCCTGGGTTATTCCCTGCCTCGTGCCCCTTGCTTCCGGGATAGGCTCCGGAGCCCCCCCGACCCAGTAGGATAAGCGGTTTGGAAAATGGATGGAGGATATAGCAGCATCATATTTTCTGTAAATCAGAACTGATGTGAACCGTAGGTATTGTTTTACACATCTGACACATTAAAGTTGAGCTCTGCTTATATAGGTCAGTGCCTCTGTATATACCGTCTTTTTGAATGGACAGTAATTTTGAGTTTGGTACTTCGCCTCGTCAGCAGAGCAGATGTGAAACAGCGATGGATGCCTTTAGTATCCTGCCAGTTCACGTTCCTGTGCTGCAGGGCTTGTGGCCTGGTGTGGGCGTCACCCAGAGTGACATGGCGAGGGCCTTACGGCAGCATAGTGTAATCCCGTTATTTAACAGGACCCTCCCACAGTGCCAGTTTGCCCTTCGAGTCCTGAAATACTGCTCTCCCGCTGTGGATCCTGGTTCACGTAGCCTGGCTCCCTTTCCTACACGTATCATGCCTGGATTCATGTAAAATTATTAGGGGAAATGAAATGTTAACCAATTATCCACCTTAAATTTAACCCAGATTGTACCATGGTAATTACAATGGCACAAAGGCCCTTTTTCTGTAGAGCAGCAAGGTTTCATGGGAAGTTTTATTTATCAGGAAAATGCTACTTTTTATGTTCTGTGGACTAAAATGTGCATGATAAAAGCAGAGCCTGCTGTGTGCCTCATTTTAAATACCTGTCACTTACCCATCGTACATATGTGAAGCCGAAGACTCATCTATGTACGTTTAGTCGCTTCTACATTGGAATTTCATTTTGTCTGTACATGTCCTTCAGAAGAGAATAGAACCTGAAAGTTGCAAGCTAGTGTTTATGTAGGCTCAAGCACTCTGTGACTCACATAATTAATTACCATCAAGCTCGTGACCTGATTGCTTTTAACGAGCGGCACTTCAGTCGTGGTTGACGTTGACTGTGTTTGGAGGCTTCTTGGGGAGGGAGGACGGGCAGGCAGAGGTCGTGACACCCTCCTGTCCATCACGGAGAAACCGTTTGACCAGCATGCTGCAAAGCTGCCCTTACGGACCAGATCAGCCTTACACGGTTTGGGGTTTCTCAATTCTCTGGCGTCAAAGGAGAATGGGATGACTGACAAGCCAAATTGGTGTCATTGGTGACTCACCGTCTACGTTCCCTTCAGTGGATTCGGCAGCCTTATCATGGGCACCGTGGCATCTGGCCAACATGAGCCTCTAAAAACGGGATGGCTTCCTCTTACAGTAACAATGGTGAGAAGCTCTTCCTGTTAATTAG
Organism: Brienomyrus brachyistius; assembly: GCF_023856365.1. Lineage (NCBI taxonomy): Eukaryota > Metazoa > Chordata > Actinopteri > Osteoglossiformes > Mormyridae > Brienomyrus > Brienomyrus brachyistius. The sequence goes on along the minus strand of NW_026042531.1, from coordinate 119,528 downwards.
GAGGAAAGGTCAGCCGATGCTCAATTACAGCAATGTGTCAAGTCCCCACTGGGAGACCTTTAACTCCCACCAATGCGTGGCATTTACTCTTCATTATCGGCAATATAACAAATGTATTTAAAATAAAGGCTGAAAAATGGCTTTTGCTTGGATCTACGATGGGCAGCTCGGCTCCCAGATCAATTTCCGTTTTCCGGTCGGCATTCTTCTCCACAGATTATCCGGAAACCCTCGGATCTGGAGGCGAAGCCAGCCCAGTTGTGTCAGTCATGGGCGGTATGCTGTGGCTCTTCTGTTGTCCTGCTGTGTGGGCTGCTAAGGATAGCCTGTAGAGGGCCTTATCCCCTCCCTCCACAGGGGGCCTCGGACCACAGTGACAGCCCTGCAACTACGCTTCAGAATCTCAGGCCTGACCTGCACTGACATGGGCACACGGTGGGTCACTGTCAGAGCTGCTTGCTGGTTTTCCAGATATGATTCTAACCAGCCAAACCTGCAGGGGCATGAAGGCGGGGGAGGGGGTAGTTAAGATGAATCCTAAGGCCCCTGAGTGACAGGGGCCCTATATAATTTGGAACATAATTGGATTGGTCTGGGTTGGGGGCCCGAAATATGTAGCACTACCCCTGCGTATCAGCATCACTACAACAGCAGACCAGTGCCCCAAGTCAGACTGATAAGTAAAATATATTTTTACTTTGTAATATACAGACAGTCCCCAGGTTATGAATGAGATTGTTCCTTAAATCTGTATTTACATTAAATTTGTAGGTAAATCAGAAAATAAGACTGCAGTGTATAATAATCATACATTAAATTAAATGAATAATGAAAGTACATATGGTACTGTACTGTATCTCAAGCTGATGAACCTTTCACGAGAATTACAAAGCAGTGCATGCATTCGTTACTACAAACTATTGTATTCAACCTAAATTTTTAATGTGACGGTCTTTATGGCAGTCCATTCCAAGTACAAGTTGTCTCTAAGTTAGGCATTCTTAACTCGAGCATTGCTTGCATACAGTAATATGTGTCTGGGAAAATGGCCTGGTCTGTTGGCTGTATGGAATCTGCGTCTGTTGTGCTACCTCTGTCTCATTGCTGAAGAACAGTCAGCATGAGATTAAGCTGCATGTCTACCCTGGCAGGTTATTATAACGCAGGGTGGACCAATTTGATTGCGTATTTGAACTGACAGTGAAGCGTTTGCTGCAATAGAGGATGTTTGGTAACTAAATAGAGGACTATCATGTGAAACCATGGTCTTGCCTTGACATTTATTTAGCTATTTGTTTAAAATTGAGTAATTTTCACTTCACTGAGGGATTTCCTTACTGTAATTGTCTGCTGTACCGGCTTCTGACAGAAGGTGTCAGTAATGGGCCCCTCATAGCCTCTTTAAACCAGCCTGGGCTTGAGTTAAGTAGCGATTAGAGGATCTTGATATTTTTTTTTCCAATTAAGATCGACCTTAATTGACATTTAATTAAATTTATTTTGTAAATGATTATTTTTGAGGTAATTCAGTGGAGTCAGGAGGTTATTAATTGCCTTGTCAGCGCTTAACACCACGCTCAAGGTGTCGTTGTTTTTGTCATTTCTAATTGGGGTTGCCAGAAAGTCACCTGCTGGAGGGGAAAGACGTTCACGCCCTTGTGGATTTCCGACAACGTGCCGAGGCTCTGCCTTTACCGTGGATCTCACGTGTTTCTGTGATAGTGCCAGGAAAACTGCCTATTGATAGTGAGGCCGGGGGGGAAACACTGGGCTTGTGTAACTATAGGTTATATCTGGCGTGACGTTAAAAGGCTATAATCGTGGCCTGGTGTGAGGATTGCGAGACTTGGCGGCCTTTATGCGTGCTCGCCCCACCAGTAAAATTACGTTGGCTACTTATCTGGGATCGTATTCGCTGATAAAAAGAAACACAATGACCCGTTCTTCATAAATCGGAGATTTTGCTATTGTTTTATTTTTTTCGTCAAAATTAACGACGGCTGCCATCTTCTCCCCAAGGATAGGAAATGTGTGCTGTTTTGCAGTCCGCTTCGTTAAAACATTAAAGCCAGTAATTGCGGGGCACTGGGAGCTTCCCCGAGGGGAAGAAATTTTTAAGCGCAGTGTGGTGGTTTTCTTGCCAAGGGTTGTACTGACTTTTTCCAAAGGCTGTCCACCAGAGTGGAAAGAAAAAAAAATCTCTTTCTGAAAGTAGCAAAAGAAAAAGAAGTGTTTTATGTGCATGGCAAGTTTTTATGCATAGAACAGAATGTATGTGATTCACAATTGCGAGAGCAGGTTTTCTCCATTAACGACATGGGATATTTTTAAAGGAACCCACATCCTCCTCTCTTCCTCCTTTCTCCCAACCCTTTTAACTATGAGCCCTGTGCTGGCCAGACAGAAATGTTGCCTCTAGGCCTAAAACCAGAATGGCTCAAAGCCAGATGGCAGAGTGACAGTCGGGCTGCTCCTTTGCGTTTCACCCTCCTGTGTGGAGCACCGCGATCTCGGGCTTCCCAGGAAAGGAGGACACTTTTCATGTTAACTGTCATGCAGGAGGCTGAAACGGAACTTTATTTTTTTTTAAATCCCCTCCCTGGAACCATGATATTCTCCATCTAATAGCGTCTCAGTCTTCATCTTTACCATTTTAAATCTGCACACGGTTCAGTCTTAATTTGGGCCAGTGTACGGAGATCAACGTATAGCATCTACTTTGCCTCTGCATCAAGGAAGAAAAATGACACGCATGAGGATGGAGTAGAAAATTGGCCGTCTGATGGATTTGCTGGCCCATGGCCGTGTCGACCTCCGCAGTGCAAACCCACCGCTGTTCCCTGCGGCGGTTCCTATTCCTGCCGGATACCTGGGTTTTATTTCTGATTGCCAACTGCACCTTCCACTGCTGAAGGAGCTTACATCCTCCACTGGGGTCATCTCTCTTCCCCCTGCCTGACACCTTTGTGTTGCTGTGCCCACCTGTCATTACGATACCTCAACTGGAGTGCATGGGCTAAGCTAATTGACGGTGTATCCTTCAAGACTGCTATGATGAACATGGAATTACTATTTAAAACAAATTCAGTAAAGGTTTTGGTTCATACTGTCCTGTTGAGCCACTGAGCAGATTTGCCAAACAGATCTGACCAGACCTCTCTTTCCAAAGCCGCAGACTTGTTTTGGGGAATCCCCACATGTTCCCAAGTTGGAAAATGTACTACCTCCAGCATGTCCTGCGTCTGCCCAGGCCTCCACCCAGTGGGACGTGCCCAAAACAGCTCCCCCAGGGGCCAACCAGGCGGCACCATTATAAGGTGGCCAAATCATCTCAGCTGGTTCCTCTAAATCCAAGTAAGAAGAAGCTCTATTTCCATGTTCCTCCAGATCTCTGAACGCCTCACCCCATTGCGGCGAGTGAACCTGAGTCCTTGCGACCTTGTCCTCTCGATTGTTACCTACAGCTCATGACTAGGCGTGTGTGGATATGGATGCCGACTGATTGGTCAACCATGAGCCTCATCTGACAGTTTAGCTCCTGCCTCACCACTAAGGACCTGCCTGGGGCCTGAAGCCTGCAGTTGATGACCAGATCTGCCCATCAGCCTCATGGTCCCTCTCATCAAGACCCCGAGCTCCTTAACCTCCTCCACTAAACGTAGACCCTCCCCCCTCACCTGAATGGAGCAGCCCAAGGAAACACAATGGCATAGAACTTAGTGTTGCTGATATTTATGCCCATGGGCGTCAGAGGGGCATGAATACCCTAACAGCATTCTATAGGGGCCCAAAATATATAAGTCTGAGGGCTCGGTTTACCAAGGGGGGGTCCGATTGACGAGCCATGCCCCTGCTCCGCCTTAGCTTCATGCTCACCATCAAACCACTCAAGTTCATGCTGGAGTTCCTGGGGAGTTTTAACCAAAAGCACTATGGCATGGAAATCACCCTGAGATCCACCCCTCCCCCCCAACAGGACAGCCTTCCAGCCACTTCAGTATCTCGTCCATGAAAATCACAAACAGGAGCGGAGACTCCCTATGTATCCCGAGCCGAGTGCTGTGATGAGCCAGGCAGATGCTTATAGGGAGCGTGTCATTTTAAAAATGGCCACCAGCCCGCGGTGCCCCTACGGTGTGACCTGACCCCCCCGATGTCACACGGCAAGCCACGCAGTATGGTACGTGTCAGCCGGCATGCTGCCGACTCCCTGGCTCAGGTGGGGGCTCTGCACGCTCTGCTTTGTGCTGCGCTTGCATGTGCGCCGCAACCCTATATCACTTATATCGAGTTTCCTGCACCTCTGGAGGTCCGCGTAGGGTGTCATTTCTGAGCCCCTGCTCGTAAATGTGTATCTACTGGCCAGTTTGGAATTATTAGTATCGATTCTAGGGATCAGAATTAAGGTATGATACTTTGTTGCACATGCCTAATAAATTGCTATTTAGAAAGAACCGAGATGGAGGAACAGTTAATGTCGATGCATAAAAATGTCTAAGCAGGCGCTCTGCGGTTTCATTGTGCCGCCCGGGCTGAGGATGATGCGCAAAAAGCCCGTTGGGTGCTGACACTGACGTTTTGTGGTGCTCTGGCATTCCAGCAAGAGAGGTGCCACATTCCATGGGTGAGACAAGCAGGAGCCCCCCCCCAGGGGGAGATATGAGGCCCAGGCTCAATCTCCGTCTCCAGGCTCGCGTCTGTCTGTCCCTAACAGCTTCACCGGCTCCTTCGCCGTAGCTGTGCTGGCCTGGCTCCCTTTACATTCAGGGCTGCTCTGATTTGCCAAAAACTTTCAAATTGCTGAAATAGCCTTGAGGGTCATTGAAGTGGTGAAAGTTTTAGAAGTTGAATTCCACCTGAATAATCTTTCAATAAAATGGGTAAGCTTAACAGCTTGGCACTATTACTGCTAAAGCCTGCCTTAGATCAAAACAGGACAATAGCTTGTTTGTTGCCAGGAGACAGTCCCTGTCTGTGAGATAAATAGCAGATGAGACTTGTTAAATATTGCTGACCTTTTGTCTTTATTTAATATTATGACTCCAGTGAAGATCAGATCACATTTTAGGAGTCATTCATGCAGAAATCCATATAATTCCAGAGGATTCACAAACTTTTTCTCTCAGCTGAATTTTAAATATAATTCATGTATGTATGTGTGCTGTGAAACATTTGTCTACTTTTCTTCATGTTCTCTCCTCAAATTTCGCTTAGTGCTGATCTCACTTCTTAGTCTCTCTGCTCTGTTTCCGCACACTCTGCCACGCTCCTGGTCTACAGGACGTAAGTGAAATTACAGTGGCAAGCGCGCCAGGCCGCCTCGTGACCCGCACTGAGTACCATGACCGCCCGGGAAACCCAAACGGAGACTTGCTTCAGTGGTCATTATGTTACTCATGTCTCTTGGCCTCATTCAATTTTCCGAGCAAGCGGACTGCCCGCTCTCTTTCCAGCGCCATCCATCTGCGAGCTGCACTTCAGCTGTGAGCTACGAGCTCCCCCCCACCCCCTCCCCAAGTGTCTCAGGTTCTCCTTTCCTGCCAAAGGAACTTGAAATCAATTTTCTCCCCTTCATTCCCACTCCACACCTCTTCCCGCACGCTTTGCTGACACAGTAAAGCAGCGTGTAATCGGATCTCGGTGCACTGACCTGTTACGGATTTGCCACGTCACTACAAATGCAGGAACGCGTATGTGTTTAAAGGAAGGGTGGCCGTGGCTATATATGGTCAATTCCAGGTGAGAAGGTGCCACGGATACACGCCATGCCTCTTTCCTCTACCTGAAAGTAAAGGTCCCTCCCACCCGGTCCAAACTAAGGCTGCATATGGTTTGTGGTCCACAAATCACTTGGTTTTCCACTGAAGTCCTCAGAGATCATGCAGTCGTGTAGGAGGTTTCCATTGTGGATGAGTAAAGCCGGCTTGGCTTGTTTGACGTCGTATGGCGTGGGGGGGCGGGGCCTCAATCCCAATATAATTCTAACAGCAAAACAAACGCCTGACACCTTCCTAGGCTGGGGCCAGCCAGGCTGGCGAAAGTGACACCGATGAAAGTTCATAGATCAAATTCTGTCAGCTCGCTGGGGACAGCCGCACAGAGGTCACAGCATTCTCAGTGGCCCCTGATTGGCGTGAAACCAAGGTTGGGGCTGTTTTCAGTAATAATTTCTCTAACGAACCTGCCAAATTTGCAGTAGACCAAGGCAGCCTCCCATTCGTTACATCCACACATTCACCAAGAAATAGGTTTTGCAAAAACATGCAGACTGTGGTCTAATTTGTGTCCTGGCTATCAGCAGCTCTTTGGGATAGCCAGAACTCACTAACGCTCTAGTTATCCCCATACACAGGGCAGACAGCTGGAGCTTATTGCGCTCTGACTATCCCCGTACACAGGGCAGACAGCCAGAGCTAATCGCGCTCTGACTATCCCAATACACAGGGCAGAGAGCTGGAACTTATCGCGTTCTGACTATCCCCGTACACAGGGCAGACAGTTGGAGCTTGTCATGCTCTGGTTATCCCTGTGCAGAAGGCAGATAGCCGGAACTCATTGACGCTCTGGCTATCCCTATGCAAGGAGCAGACAGCCGGAACTCGCTCACGCTCTGGCTATCCCCATACAGAGGGCTTACAGCCGGAGCTCCTCCACGCTCTGGCTATCCCCATACAGAGGGCAGACAGCCGGAGCTCATCCACGCTCTGGCTATCCCCATACACAGTGCAGACAGGCAGAGCTCATCCACGCTCTGGCTATCCCTATGCAAAGGGCAGACAGCCGGAGCTCATCCACGCTCTGGCTATCCCCATAGAAAGGACAGACAGCCAGTGCTCATCCACGCTCTGGCTATCCCCATACAGAGGACAGACAGCCGGAGCTCATCCACGCTCTGGCTATCCCCATACACAGGGCAGACAGCCGGAGCTCATCCACGCTCTGGCTATCCCCATATAGAGAACAGACAGCCGGAGCTCATCCACGCTCTGGCTATCCCTATGCAAAGGGCAGACAACCGGAGCTCATCCATGCTCTGGCTATCTCCATACAGAGGACAGACAGCCGGACCTCATCCACGCTCTGGCTATCCCCATACACAGGACAGACAGGCGGAGCTCATCCACGCTCTGGCTATCCCTATGCAAAGGGCAGACAGCTGGAGGTCATCCACGCTCTGGCTATCCCTATGCAAAGGGCAGACAGCTGGAGGTCATCCACGCTCTGGCTATCCCTATGCAAAGGGCAGACAGCCAGAACTCGCTCACGCTCTGGCTATCCCCATACAGAGGGCAGACAACCGGAGCTCATCCACGCTCTGGCTATCCCCATACAGAGGACAGACAGCCTGAGCTCATCCACGCTCTGGCTATCCCCATACAGAGCACAGACAGCCGGAGCTCATCCACGCTCTGGCTATCCCCATACAGAGGGCAGACAGCCGGAGCTCATCCACGCTCTGGCTATCCCCATACACAGGGCAGACAGCCGGAGCTCATCCACGCTCTGGCTATCCCCATACGGAGGGCAGACAGCCGGAGCTCACCCACGCTCTGGCTATCCCCATACGGAGGGCAGACAGCCGGAGCTCATCCACGCTCTGGCTATCCCCATACGGAGGGCAGACAGCCGGAGCTCATCCACGCTCTGGCTATCCCCATACACAGGGCAGACAGGCAGAGCTCATCCACGCTCTGGCTATCCCTTTGCAAAGGGCAGACAGCCGGAGCTCATCCACACTCTGGCTATCCCTATGCAAAGGGCAGACAGCCGGAGCTCATCCATGCTCTGGCTATCTCCATACAGAGGACAGACAGCCGGAGCTCATCCACGCTCTGGCTATCCCCATACACAGGACAGACAGGGGGAGCTCATCCACGCTCTGGCTATCCCTATGCAAAGGGTAGACAGCCGGAGCTCATCCACACTCTGGCTATCCCTATGCAAAGGGCAGACAGCCGGAGCTCATCCACGCTCTGGCTATCTCCATACAGAGGACAGACAGCCGGAGCTCATCCACGCTCTGGCTATCTCCATACACAGGACAGACAGGCGGAGCTCATCCACGCTCTGGCTATCCCTATGCAAAAGGCAGACAGCTGGAGGTCATCCACGCTCTGGCTATCCCTATGCAAAGGGCAGACAGCCAGAACTCGCTCACGCTCTGGCTATCCCCATACAGAGGGCAGACAACCGGAGCTCATCCACGCTCTGGCTATCCCCATACAGAGGACAGACAGCCTGAGCTCATCCACGCTCTGGCTATCCCCATACAGAGCACAGACAGCCGGAGCTCATCCACGCTCTGGCTATCCCCATACAGAGGGCAGACAGCCGGAGCTCATCCACGCTCTGGCTATCCCCATACATAGGGCAGATGGCTGGAGCTCATCCACGCTCTGGCTATCCCCATACAGAGGGCAAACAGCCAGAGCTCATCCACGCTCTGGCTATCCCCATACAGAGGGCAAACAGCCGGAGGTCATCCACGCTCTGGCTATCCCCATACGGAGGGCAGACAGCCGGAGCTCATCCACGCTCTGGCTATCCCCATACACAGGGCAGACGGCCGGAGCTCATACACGCTCTGGCTATCCCCATACAGAGAGCAGACAGCCGGAGCTCATCCACGCTCTGGCTATCCCCAAACAGAGGGCAGACAGCCGGAGCTCATCCACGCTCTGGCTATCCCCATACGGAGGGCAGACAGCCGGAGCTCATCCACGCTCTGGCTATCCCCATACGGAGGGCAGACAGCCGGAGCTCATCCACGCTCTGGCTATCCCCATACAGAGAGCAGACAGCCGGAGCTCATCCACGCTCTGGCTATCCCCATACGGAGGGCAGACACCCGGAGCTCATCCACGCTCTGGCTATCCCCATACACAGGGCAGACAGCCGGAGGTCATCCACGCTCTGGCTATCCCTATGCAAAGGGCAGATAGCCGGAGCTCATCCATGCTCTGGCTATCCCCATAGAGAGGGCAGACAGCCAGTGCTCAACCACGCTCGGGCTATCCCCATACCGAGGACAGACAGCCGGAGCTCATCCACGCTCTGGCTATCCCCATACGGAGGGCAGACAGCCGGAGCTCATCCACGCTCTGGCTATCCCCATATAGAGGACAGACAGCCGGAGCTCATCCACGCTCTGGCTATCCCCATACAAATGACAGACAGCCGGAACTCGCTCACGCTCTGGCTATCCCCATACTCAGGGCAGACAGCCGGAGCTCATCCACGCTCTGGCTATCCCCATACAGAGGACAGACAGCCGGAACTCGCTCACGCTCTGGCTACCCCATACAGAGGACAGACAGCCGGAACTCGCTCACGCTTTGGCTATCCCCATACAGAGGACAGACAACCGGAGCTCATCCACGCTCTGGCTATCCCCATACAGAGGGCAGACAGCCGGAGCTCATCCACGCTCTGGCTATCCCCATACGGAGGGCAGACAGCCGGAGCTCATCCACGCTCTGGCTATCCCCATACACAGGGCAGACAGGCAGAGCTCATCCACGCTCTGGCTATCCCTTTGCAAAGGGCAGTCAGCCGGAGCTCATCCACACTCTGGCTATCCCTATGCAAAGGGCAGACAGCCGGAGCTCATCCATGCTCTGGTTATCTCCATACAGAGGACAGACAGCCGGAGCTCATCCACGCTCTGGCTATCCCCATACACAAGACAGACAGGCGGAGCTCATCCACGCTCTGGCTATCCCTATGCAAAGGGCAGACAACCGGAGCTCATCCACGCTCTGGCTATCCCCATAGAGAGGACAGACAGCCAGTGCTCATCCACGCTCTGGCTATCCCAATACTGAGGACAGACAGCCGGAGCTCATCCACGCTCTGGCTATCCCCATACACAGGGCAGACAGTCGGAGCTCATCCACGCTCTGGCTATCCCCATATAGAGGACAGACAGCCGGAGCTCATCCACGCTCTGGCTATCCCTATGCATAGGGCAGACAGCTGGAGGTCATCCACGCTCTGGCTATCCCCATACAGAGGACAGACAGCCTGAGCTCATCCACGCTCTGGCTATCCCCATACAGAGCACAGACAGCCGGAGCTCATCCACGCTCTGGCTATCCCCATACAGAGGGCAGACAGCCGGAGCTCATCCACGCTCTGGCTATCCCCATACACAGGGCAGACGGCTGGAGCTCATCCACGCTCTGGCTATCCCCATACAGAGGGCAGACAGCCAGAGCTCATCCACGCTCTGGCTATCCCCATACAGAGGGCAGACAGCCGGAGCTCATCCACGCTCTGGCTATCCCCATACGGAGGGCAGACAGCCGGAGCTCATCCACGCTCTGGCTATCCCCATACACAGGGCAGACGGCCGGAGCTCATACACGCTCTGTCTATCCCCATACGGAGGGCAGACAGCCGGAGCTCATCCACGCTCTGGCTATCCCCATACAGAGAGCAGACAGCCGGAGCTCATCCACGCTCTGGCTATCCCCATACGGAGGGCAGACACCCGGAGCTCATCCACGCTCTGGCTATCCCCATACACAGGGCAGACAGCCGGAGGTCATCCACGCTCTGGCTATCCCTATGCAAAAGGCAGACAGCCGGAACTCGCTCACGCTCTGGCTATCCCCATACAGAGGACAGACAGCCAGAGCTCATCCACGCTCTGGCTATCCCCATACACAGGGCAGACTGGCGGAGCTCATCCACGCTCTGGCTATCCCTATGCAAAGGGCAAATAGCCGGAGCTCATCCACGCTCTGGCTATCCCCATAGAGAGGGCAGACAGCCAGTGCTCAACCACGCTCGGGCTATCCCCATACCGAGGACAGACAGCCGGAGCTCATCCACGCTCTGGCTATCCCCATACGGAGGGCAGACAGCCGGAGCTCATCCACGCTCTGGCTATACCCATAATGAGGACAGACAGCCGGAGCTCATCCACGCTCTGGCTATCCCCATACAAATGACAGACAGCCGGAACTCGCTCACGCTCTGGCTATCCCCATACTCAGGGCAGACAGCCGGAGCTCATCCACGCTCTGGCTATCCCCATACAGAGGACAGACAGCCGGAACTCGCTCACGCTCTGGCTACCCCATACAGAGGACAGACAGCCGGAACTCGCTCACGCTTTGGCTATCCCCATACAGAGGACAGACAACCGGAGCTCATCCACGCTCTGGCTATCCCCATACAGAGGGCAGACAGCCGGAGCTCATCCACGCTCTGGCTATCCCCATACGGAGGGCAGACAGCCGGAGCTCATCCACGCTCTGGCTATCCCCATACACAGGGCAGACAGGCAGAGCTCATCCACGCTCTGGCTATCCCTTTGCAAAGGGCAGTCAGCCGGAGCTCATCCACACTCTGGCTATCCCTATGCAAAGGGCAGACAGCCGGAGCTCATCCATGCTCTGGCTATCTCCATACAGAGGACAGACAGCCGGAGCTCATCCACGCTCTGGCTATCCCCATACACAGGACAGACAGGCGGAGCTCATCCACGCTCTGGCTATCCCTATGCAAAGGGCAGACAACCGGAGCTCATCCACGCTCTGGCTATCCCCATAGAGAGGACAGACAGCCAGTGCTCATCCACGCTCTGGCTATCCCCATACTGAGGACAGACAGCCGGAGCTCATCCACGCTCTGGCTATCCCCATACACAGGGCAGACAGCCGGAGCTCATCCACGCTCTGGCTATCCCCATATAGAGGACAGACAGCCGGAGCTCATCCACGCTCTGGCTATCCCTATGCATAGGGCAGACAGCTGGAGGTCATCCACGCTCTGGCTATCCCCATACAGAGGACAGACAGCCTGAGCTCATCCACGCTCTGGCTATCCCCATACAGAGCACAGACAGCCGGAGCTCATCCACGCTCTGGCTATCCCCATACAGAGGGCAGACAGCCGGAGCTCATCCACGCTCTGGCTATCCCCATACACAGGGCAGACGGCTGGAGCTCATCCACGCTCTGGCTATCCCCATACAGAGGGCAGACAGCCAGAGCTCATCCACGCTCTGGCTATCCCCATACAGAGGGCAGACAGCCGGAGCTCATCCACGCTCTGGCTATCCCCATACGGAGGGCAGACAGCCGGAGCTCATCCACGCTCTGGCTATCCCCATACACAGGGCAGACGGCCGGAGCTCATACACGCTCTGGCTATCCCCATACAGAGAGCAGACAGCCGGAGCTCATCCACGCTCTGGCTATCCCCAAACAGAGGGCAGACAGCCGGAGCTCATCCACGCTCTGGCTATCCCCATACGGAGGGCAGACAGCCGGAGCTCATCCACGCTCTGGCTATCCCCATACGGAGGGCAGACAGCCGGAGCTCATCCACGCTCTGGCTGTCTCCATACAGAGAGCAGACAGCCGGAGCTCATCCACGCTCTGGCTATCCCCATACGGAGGGCAGACAGCCGGAGCTCATCCACGCTCTGGCTATCCCCATACACAGGGCAGACAGCCGGAGGTCATCCACGCTCTGGCTATCCCTATGCAAAGGGCAGACAGCCGGAACTCGCTCACGTTCTGGCTATCCGCATACAGAGGGCAGACAACCGGAGCTCATCCACGCTCTGGCTATCCCCATACAGAGGGCAGACAGCCGGAACTCATCCACGCTCTGGCTATCCCCATAAACTGGGCAGACAGCCGGATGTCATCCACGCTCTGGCTATCCCCATACACAGGGCAGACAGCCGGAGCTCTTCCACGCTCTGACTATCCCCATACACAGGACAGACAGGCGGAGCTCATCCACGCTCTGGCTATCCCTATGCAAAGGGCAGACAGCCGGAGCTCATCCTCGCTCTGGCTATCCCCATAGAGAGGACAGACAGCCAGTGCTCATCCACGCTCTGGCTATCCCCATACAGAGGACAGAAAGCCGGAGCTCATCCACGCTCTGGCTATCCCCATACACAGGGCAGACAGCCGGAGCTCATCCACACTCTGGCTATCCCCATATAGAGGACAGACAGCCGGAGCTCATCCACGCTCTGGCTATCCCCATACAAATGACAGACAGCCGGAACTCGCTCACGCTCTGGCTATCCCCATACACAGGGCAGACAGCCGGAGCTTATCCACGCTCTGGCTATCCCCATACAGAGGACAGACAGCCGGAACTTGCTCACGCTCTGGCTATCCCCATACAGAGGACAGACATCCAGAACTCGCTCACGCTCTGGCTATCCCCATACAGAGGACAGACAACCGGAGCTCATCCACGCTCTGGCTATCCCCATACAGAGGACAGACAGCCGGAGCTCACCCAGGTTCTGGCTATCCCCATACAGAGGGCAGACAGCCGGAGCTCATCCATGCTCTGGCTATCACCATTCACAGGGCAGACGGCCGGAGCTCATCCACGCTCTCGCTATCCCCATACAGAGGGCAGACAACCGTAGCTCATCCACGCTCTGGCTATCCCCATACACCGGGCAGACAGCCGGAGCTCATCCACGCTCTGGCTATCCCCATATCGAGGGCAGACAGCCGGAACTCATCCACGCTCTGGCTATCCCCATACAGAGGGCAGACAGCCGGAGCTCATCCACGCTCTGGCTATCCCCATACAAATGACAGACAGCCGGAACTCGCTCACGCTCTGGCTATCCCCATACACAGGGCAGACAGCCGGAGCTCATCCACGCTCTGGCTATCCCCATACGGAGGGCAGACAGCCGGAGCTCATCCACGCTCTGGCTATCCACATACACAGGGCAGACAGCCGGAGGTCATCCACGCTCTGGCTATCCCTATGCAAAGGGCAGACAGCCGGAACTCGCTCACGCTCTGGCTATACGCATACAGAGGGCAGACAACCGGAGCTCATCCACGCTCTGGCTATCCCCATATAGAGGACAGACAGCCGGAGCTCATCCACGCTCTGGCTATCCCCATAAAGAGGACAGACAGCCGGAGCTCATCCACGCTCTGGCTATCCCCATACAAATGACAGACAGCCGGAACTCGCTCACGCTCTGGCTATCCCCATACAGAAGGCAGACAGCCGGAGCTCATCCACGCTCTGGCTATCCCCATATGGAGGGCAGACAGCTGGAGCTCATCCACGCTCTGGCTATCCCCATGTGGAGTGCTGACAGCCGGAGCTCATCCACGCTCTGGCTATCCCCATACGGAGGGCAGACAGCCGGAGCTCATCCACGCTCTGGCCATCCCCATACGGAGGGCAGACAGCCGGAGCTCATCCACGCTCTGGCTATCCCCATACAGAGGGCAGACAGCCGGAGCTCATCCACGCTCTGGCTATCCCCATACGGAGGGCAGACAGCCGGAGCTCATCCACGCTCTGGCTATCCCCATACGGAGGGCAGACAGGCAGAGCTCATCCACGCTCTGGCTATCCCTATACAAAGGGCAGATAGCCGGAGCTCATCCACGCTCTGGCTATCCCTATGCAAAGGGCAGACAGCCGGAGCTCATCCATGCTCTGGCTATCCCCATACAGAGGACAGACAGCCGGAGCTCATCCACGCTCTGGCTATCCCCATACACAAGGCAGACAGCCGGAGCTCATCCACGCTCTGGCTATCCCCATACGGAGGGCAGACAGCCGGAGCTCATCCACGCTCTGGCTATCCCCATACGGAGGGCAGACAGGCAGAACTCATCCACGCTCTGGCTATCCCCATACAGAGAGCAGACAGCCGGAGCTCATCCACGCTCTGGCTATCCCCATACGGAGGGCAGACAGCCGGAGCTCATCCACTCTCTGGCTATCCACATACACAGGGCAGACAGCCGGAGGTCATCCACGCTCTGGCTATCCCTATGCAAAGGGCAGACAGCCGGAACTCGCTCACGCTCTGGCTATGCGCATACAGAGGGCAGACAACCGGAGCTCATCCACGCTCTGGCTATCCCCATATAGAGGACAGACAAGCGGAGCTCATCCACGCTCTGGCTATGCCCATACAGAGGACAGACAGCCGGAGCTCATCCACGCTCTGGCTATCCCCATACACAGGGCAGACAGCCGGAGCTCATCCACACTCTGGCTATCCCCATATAGAGGACAGACAGCCGGAGCTCATCCACGCTCTGGCTATCCCCATACAAATGACAGACAGCCGGAACTCGCTCACGCTCTGGCTATCCCCATACAGAGGGCAGACAGCCGGAGCTCATCCATGCTCTGGCTATCCGCCTACGGAGGGCAGACAGCTGGAGCTCATCCACGCTTTGGCTATCCCCATGTGGAGTGCAGACAGCCGGAGCTCATCCACGCTCTGGCTATCCCCATACGGAGGGCAGACAGCCGGAGCTCATCCACGCTCTGGCTATCCCCATACGGAGGGCAGACAGCCGGAGCTCATCCACGCTCTGGCTATCCCCATACAGAGGACAGACAGCCGGAGTTCATCCACGCTCTGGCTATCCCCATACACAGGGCAGACAGCCGGAGCTCATCCACACTCTGGCTATCCCCATATAGAGGACAGACAGCCGGAGCTCATCCACGCTCTGGCTATCCCCATACAAATGACAGACAGCCGGAACTCGCTCACGCTCTGGCTATCCCCATACAGAGGGCAGACAGCCGGAGCTCATCCACGCTCTGGCTATCCCCATACGGAGGGCAGACAGCTGGAGCTCATCCACGCTCTGGCTATCCCCATGTGGAGTGCAGACAGCCGGAGCTCATCCACGCTCTGGCTATCCCCATACGGAGGGCAGACAGCCGGAGCTCATCCACGCTCTGGCTATCCCCATACGGAGGGCAGACAGCCGGAGCTCATCCACGCTCTGGCTATCCCCATACGGAGGGCAGACAGCCGGAGCTCATCCACGCTCTGGCTATCCCCATACGGAGGGGAGACAGGCAGAGCTCATCCACGCTCTGGCTATCCCTATACAAAGGGCAGATAGCCGGAGCTCATCCACGCTCTGGCTATCCCTATGCAAAGGGCAGACAGCCGGAGCTCATCCATGCTCTGGCTATCCCCATACAGAGGACAGACAGCCGGAGCTCATCCACGCTCTGGCTATCCCCATACACAAGGCAGACAGCCGGAGCTCATCCACGCTCTGGCTATCCCCATACGGAGGGCAGACAGCCGGAGCTCATCCACGCTCTGGCTATCCCCAAACGGAGGGCAGACAGGCAGAGCTCATCCACGCTCTGGCTATCCCCATACAGAGAGCAGACAGCCGGAGCTCATCAACGCTCTGGCTATCCCCATACGGAGGGCAGACAGCCGGAGCTCATCCACGCTCTGGCTATCCACATACACAGGGCAGACAGCCGGAGGTCATCCACGCTCTGGCTATCCCCATACACAGGGCAGACAGGCGGAGCTCATCCACGCTCTGGCTATCCCTATGCAAAGGGCAGACAACCGGAGCTCATCCACGCTCTGGCTATCCCCATATAGAGGACAGACAGCCGGAGCTCATCCACGCTCTGGCTATGCCCATACAAAGGACAGACAGCCGGAGCTCATCCACGCTCTGGCTATCCCCATACACAGGGCAGACAGCCGGAGCTCATCCACACTCTGGCTATCCCCATATAGAGGACATACAGCCGGAGCTCATCCACACTCTGGCTATCCCCATATAGAGGACAGACAGCCGGAGCTCATCCACGCTCTGGCTATCCCCATACAAATGACAGACAGCCGGAACTCGCTCACGCTCTGGCTATCCCCATACAGAGGGCAGACAGCCGGAGCTCATCCACGCTCTGGCTATCCGCCTACGGAGGGCAGACAGCTGGAGCTCATCCACGCTCTGGCTATCCCCATGTGGAGTGCAGACAGCCGGAGCTCATCCACGCTCTGGCTATCCCCATACAGAGGACAGACAGCCGTAGCTCATCCACTCTCTGGCTATCCCCATACACAAGGCAGACAGGCGGAGCTCATCCACGCTCTGGCTATCCCTATGCAAAGGGCAGACAGCCGGAACTCGCTCACGCTCTGGCTATGCGCATACAGAGGGCAGACAACCGGAGCTCATCCACGCTCTGGCTATCCCCATATAGAGGACAGACAAGCGGAGCTCATCCACGCTCTGGCTATGCCCATACAGAGGACAGACAGCCGGAGCTCATCCACGCTCTGGCTATCCCCATACACAGGGCAGACAGCCGGAGCTCATCCACACTCTGGCTATCCCCATATAGAGGACAGACAGCCGGAGCTCATCCACGCTCTGGCTATCCCCATACAAATGACAGACAGCCGGAACTCGCTCACGCTCTGGCTATCCCCATACAGAGGGCAGACAGCCGGAGCTCATCCATGCTCTGGCTATCCGCCTACGGAGGGCAGACAGCTGGAGCTCATCCACGCTTTGGCTATCCCCATGTGGAGTGCAGACAGCCGGAGCTCATCCACGCTCTGGCTATCCCCATACGGAGGGCAGACAGCCGGAGCTCATCCACGCTCTGGCTATCCCCATACGGAGGGCAGACAGCCGGAGCTCATCCACGCTCTGGCTATCCCCATACAGAGGACAGACAGCCGGAGTTCATCCACGCTCTGGCTATCCCCATACACAGGGCAGACAGCCGGAGCTCATCCACACTCTGGCTATCCCCATATAGAGGACAGACAGCCGGAGCTCATCCACGCTCTGGCTATCCCCATACAAATGACAGACAGCCGGAACTCGCTCACGCTCTGGCTATCCCCATACAGAGGGCAGACAGCCGGAGCTCATCCACGCTCTGGCTATCCCCATACGGAGGGCAGACAGCTGGAGCTCATCCACGCTCTGGCTATCCCCATGTGGAGTGCAGACAGCCGGAGCTCATCCACGCTCTGGCTATCCCCATACGGAGGGCAGACAGCCGGAGCTCATCCACGCTCTGGCTATCCCCATACGGAGGGCAGACAGCCGGAGCTCATCCACGCTCTGGCTATCCCCATACGGAGTGCAGAAAGCCGGAGCTCATCCACGCTCTGGCTATCCCCATACGGAGGGCAGACAGCCGGAGCTCATCCACGCTCTGGCTATCCCCATACGGAGGGGAGACAGGCAGAGCTCATCCACGCTCTGGCTATCCCTATACAAAGGGCAGATAGCCGGAGCTCATCCACGCTCTGGCTATCCCTATGCAAAGGGCAGACAGCCGGAGCTCATCCATGCTCTGGCTATCCCCATACAGAGGACAGACAGCCGGAGCTCATCCAAGCTCTGGCTATCCCCATACACAAGGCAGACAGCCGGAGCTCATCCACGCTCTGGCTATCCCCATACGGAGGGCAGACAGCCGGAGCTCATCCACGCTCTGGCTATCCCCAAACGGAGGGCAGACAGGCAGAGCTCATCCACGCTCTGGCTATCCCCATACAGAGAGCAGACAGCCGGAGCTCATCAACGCTCTGGCTATCCCCATACGGAGGGCAGACAGCCGGAGCTCATCCACGCTCTGGCTATCCACATACACAGGGCAGACAGCCGGAGGTCATCCACGCTCTGGCTATCCCCATACACAGGGCAGACAGGCGGAGCTCATCCACGCTCTGGCTATCCCTATGCAAAGGGCAGACAACCGGAGCTCATCCACGCTCTGGCTATCCCCATATAGAGGACAGACAGCCGGAGCTCATCCACGCTCTGGCTATCCCCATACACAGGGCAGACAGCCGGAGCTCATCCACACTCTGGCTATCCCCATATAGAGGACATTCAGCCGGAGCTCATCCACACTCTGGCTATCCCCATATAGAGGACAGACAGCCGAAGCTCATCCACGCTCTGGCTATCCCCATACAAATGACAGACAGCCGGAACTCGCTCACGCTCTGGCTATCCCCATACAGAGGGCAGACAGCCGGAGCTCATCCACGCTCTGGCTATCCGCCTACGGAGGGCAGACAGCTGGAGCTCATCCACGCTCTGGCTATCCCCATGTGGAGTGCAGACAGCCGGAGCTCATCCACGCTCTGGCTATCCCCATACGGAGGGCAGACAGCCGGAGCTCATCCACGCTCTGGCTATCCCCATACGTAGGGCAGACAGCCAGAGCTCATCCACGCTCTGGCTATCCCCATACGGAGGGCAGACAGCCGGAGCTCATCCACGCTTTGGCTATCCCCATACGGAAGGCAGACAGGCAGAGCTCATCCACGCTCTGGCTATCCCTATACAAAGGGCAGATAGCCAGAGCTCATCCACGCTCTGGCTATCCCTATGCAAAGGGCAGACAGCCGGAGCTCATCCATGCTCTGGCTATCCCCATACAGAGGACAGACAGCCGGAGCTCATCCACTCTCTGGCTATCCCCATACACAAGGCAGACAGGCGGAGCTCATCCACGCTCTGGCTATCCCTATGCAAAGGGCAGACAGCCGGAGCTCATCCACGCTCTGGCTATCCCCATAGAGAGGGCAGACAGCCAGTGCTCATCCACGCTCTGGCTATCCCCATACAGAGGACAGACAGCCGGAGCTCATCCACGTTCTGGCTATCCCCATACACAGGGCAGACAGGCGGAGCTCATCCACGCTCTGGCTATCCCTATGCAAAGGGCAGACAGCCGTAGCTCATCCACGCTCTGGCTTTCCCCATAGAGAGGGCCGACAGCCAGTGCTCATCCACGCTCTGGCTATCCCCATACAGAGGACAGACAGCCGGAGCTCATCCACGCTCTGGCTATCCCCATACACAGGGCAGACAGCCGGAGCTCATCAACGCTCTGGCTATCCCCATATAGAGGACAGACAGCCGGAGCTCATCCACGCTCTGGCTATCCCCATACGGAGGGCAGACAGCCGGAGCTCATCCACGCTCTGGCTATCCACATACACAGGGCAGACAGCCGGAGGTCATCCACGCTCTGGCTATCCCTATGCAAAGGGCAGACAGCCGGAACTCGCTCACGCTCTGGCTATCCACATACACAGGGCAGACAGCGGGAGCTCATCCACGCTCTGGCTATCCCCATGTGGAGTGCAGACAGCCGGAGCTCATCCACGCTCTGGCTATCCCCATACGGAGGGCAGACAGCCGGAGCTCATCCACGCTCTGGCTATCCCCATACGGAGGGCAGACAGCCGGAGCTCATCCACGCTCTGGCTATCCCCATACAGAGGACACACAGCCGGAGCTCATCCACGCTCTGGCTATCCCCATACACAAGGCAGACAGGCGGAGCTCATCCACGCTCTGGCTATCCCTATGCAAAGGGCAGACAGCAGGAGCTCATCCACGCTCTGGCTATCCCCATAGAGAGGGCAGACAGCCAGTGCTCATCCACGCTCTGGCTATCCCCATACAGAGGACAGACAGCCGGAGCTCATCCACGTTCTGGCTATCCCCATACACATGGCAGACAGGCAGAGCTCATCCACGCTCTGGCTATCCCTATGCAAAGGGCAGACAGCCGGAGCTCATCCACGCTCTGGCTTTCCCCATAGAGAGGGCCGACAGCCAGTGCTCATCCACGCTCTGGCTATCCCCATACAGAGGACAGACAGCCGGAGCTCATCCACGCTCTGGCTATCCCCATACACAGGGAAGACAGCCGGAGCTCATCAACGCTCTGGCTATCCCCATATAGAGGACAGACAGCCGGAGCTCATCCACGCTCTGGCTATCCCCATACACAGGGGAGACAGCCGGAGCTCATCCACACTCTGGCTATCCCATTAAGAGGACAGACAGCTGGAGCTCATCCACGCTCTCGCTATCCCCATACAAATGACAGACAGCCGGAACTCGCTCACGCTCTGGCTATCCCCATACAGAGGGCAGACAGCCGGAGCTCATCCACGCTCTGGCTATCCCCATACGGAGGGCAGATAGCCGGAGCTCATCCACGCTCTGGCTATCCCCATGTGGAGTGCAGACAGCCAGAGCTCATCCACGCTCTGGTTATCCCCATACGGAGGGCAGACAGCCGGAGCTCATCCACGCTCTGGCTATCCCCATACGGAGGGCAGACAGCCTGAGCTCATCCACGCTCTGGCTATCCCCATACGGAGGGCAGACAGCCGGAGCTCATCCACGCTCTGGCTATCCCCATACGGAGGGGAGACAGCCGGAGCTCATCCACGCTCTGGCTATCCCCATACGGAGGGCAGACAGCCGGAGCTCATCCACGCTCTGGCTATCCCCATACATAGGGCAGACAGCCGGAGGTCATCCACGCTCTGGCTATCCCCATAAACTGGGCAGACAGCCGGAGGTCATCCATGCTCTGGCTATCCCTATGCAAAGGGCAGACAGCCAGAACTCGCTTACGCTCTGGCTATCCGCATACAGAGGGCAGACAACCGGAGCTCATCCACGCTCTGGCTATCCCCATACAGAGGACAGACAGCCGGAGGTCATCCACGCTCTGGCTATCCCTATGCAAAGGGCAGACAGCCGGAACTCGCTCACGCTCTGGCTATACGCATACAGAGGGCAGACAACCGGAGCTCATCCATGCTCTGGCTATCCCCATATAGAGGACAGACAGCCGGAGCTCATCCACGCTCTGGCTATCCCCATACAGAGGACAGACAGCCGGAGCTCATCCACGCTCTGGCTATCCCCATACACAGGGCAGACAGCCGGAGCTCATCCACACTCTGGCTATCCCCATATAGAGGACAGACAGCCGGAGCTCATCCACGCTCTGGCTATCCCCATACAAATGACAGACAGCCGGAACTCGCTCACGCTCTGGCTATCCCCATACAGAGGGCAGACAGCCTGAGCTCATTCACGCTCTGGCTATCCCCATACGGAGGGCAGACAGCTGGAGCTCATCCACGCTCTGGCTATCCCCATGTGGAGTGCAGACAGCCGGAGCTCATCCACGCTCTGGCTATCCCCATACGGAGGGCAGACAGCCGGAGCTCATCCACGCTCTGGCTATCCCCATACGGAGGGCAGACAGCCGGAGCTCATCCACGCTCTGGCTATCCCCATACGGAGGGCAGACAGCCGGAGCTCATCCACGCTCTGGCTATCCCCATACGGAGGGAAGACTGCCGGAGCTCATCCACGCTCTGGCTATCCCCATACGGAGGGCAGACAGGCAGAGCTCATCCACGCTCTGGCTATCCCTTTACAAAGGGCAGATAGCCGGAGCTCATCCACGCTCTGGCTATCCCTATGCAAAGGGCAGACAGCCGGAGCTCATCCATGCTCTGGCTATCCCCAAACAGAGGACAGACAGCCGGAGCTCATCCACGCTCTGGCTATCCCCATACACAAGGCAGACAGTCGGAGCTCATCCACGCTCTGGCTATCCCCATACGGAGGGCAGATAGCCGGAGCTCATCCACGCTCTGGCTATCCCCATGTGGAGTGCAGACAGCCAGAGCTCATCCACGCTCTGGTTATCCACATACGGAGGGCAGACAGCCGGAGCTCATCCACGCTCTGGCTATCCCCATACGGAGGGCAGACAGCCTGAGCTCATCCACGCTCTGGCTATCCCCATACGGAGGGCAGACAGCCGGAGCTCATCCACGCTCTGGCTATCCCCATACGGAGGGGAGACAGCCGGAGCTCATCCACGCTCTGGCTATCCCTATACGGAGGGCAGACAGCCGGAGCTCATCCACGCTCTGGCTATCCCTATACAAAGCGCAGATAGCCGGAGCTCATCCACTCTCTGGCTATCCCCATACACAAGGCAGACAGGCGGAGCTCATCCACGCTCTGGCTATCCCTATAAATGGAGGGCAGACAGCCGGAGCTCATCCACGCTCTGGCTATCCCCATAGAGAGGGCAGACAGCCAGTGCTCATCCACGCTCTGGCTATCCCCATACAGAGGACAGACAGCCGGAGCTCATCCACGTTCTGGCTTTCCCCATACACAGGGCAGACAGGCGGAGCTCATCCACGCTCTGGCTATCCCTATGCAAAGGGCAGACAGCCGGAGCTCATCCACGCTCTGGCTTTCCCCATAGAGAGGGCCGACAGCCAGTGCTCATCCACGCTCTGGCTATCCCCATACAGAGGACAGACAGCCGGAGCTCATCCACGCTCTGGCTATCCCCATACACAGGGCAGACAGCCGGAGCTCATCAACGCTCTGGCTATCCCCATACAGAGGACATACAACCGGAGCTCATCAACGCTCTGGCTATCCCCATACAGAGGACATACAACCGGAGCTCATCCACGCTCTGGCTATCCCCATACGGAGGGCAGACAGCCGGAGCTCATCCACGCTCTGGCTATCCACATACACAGGGCAGACAGCCGGAGGTCATCCACGCTCTGGCTATCCCTATGCAAAGGGCAGAAAGCCGGAACTTGCTCACGCTCTGGCTATCCACATACACAGGGCAGACAGCTGGAGCTCATCCACGCTCTGGCTATCCCCATGTGGAGTGCAGACAGCCGGAGCTCATCCACGCTCTGGCTATCCCCATACAGAGGGCAGACAGCCGGAGCTCATCCACGCTCTGGCTATCCCCATACGGAGGGCAGACAGCCGAAGCTCATCCACGCTCTGGCTATCCCCATACGGAGGGCAGACAGCCGGAGCTCATCCACGCTCTTGCTATCCCCATACGGAGGGCAGACAGGCAGAGCTCATCCACGCTCTGGCTATCCCTATACAAAGGGCAGATAGCCGGAGCTCATCCACGCTCTGGCTATCCCTATGCAAAGGGCAGACAGCCGGAGCTCATCCATGCTCTGGCTATCCCCATACAGAGGACAGACAGCCGGAGCTCATCCACGCTCTGGCTATCCCCATACACAAGGCAGACAGGCGGAGCTCATCCACGCTCTGGCTATCCCAATGCAAAGGGCAGACAGCCAGAACTTGCTTACGTTCTGGCTATCCGCATACAGAGGGCAGACAGCCAGAACTCGCTTACGCTCTGGCTATCCGCGTACAGAGGGCAGACAACCGGAGCTCATCCACGCTCTGGCTATCCCCATACACAAGGCAGACAGGCGGAGCTCATCCACGCTCTGGCTATCCCAATGCAAAGGGCAGACAGCAGGAGCTCATCCACGCTCTGGCTATCCCCATAGAGAGGGCAGACAGCCAGTGCTCATCCACGCTCTGGCTATCCCCAAACAGAGGACAGACAGCCGGAGCTCATCCACGCTCTGGCTATCCCCATACACAAGGCAGACAGTCGGAGCTCATCCACGCTCTGGCTATCCCCATACGGAGGGCAGATAGCCGGAGCTCATCCACGCTCTGGCTATCCCCATGTGGAGTGCAGACAGCCAGAGCTCATCCACGCTCTGGTTATCCCCATACGGAGGGCAGACAGCCGGAGCTCATCCACGCTCTGGCTATCCCCATACGGAGGGCAGACAGCCTGAGCTCATCCACGCTCTGGCTATCCCCATACGGAGGGCAGACAGCCGGAGCTCATCCACGCTCTGGCTATCCCCATACGGAGGGGAGACAGCCGGAGCTCATCCACGCTCTGGCTATCCCCATACGGAGGGAAGACAGCCAGAGCTCATCCACGCTCTGGCTATCCCTATACAAAGCGCAGATAGCCGGAGCTCATCCACTCTCTGGCTATCCCCATACACAAGGCAGACAGGCGGAGCTCATCCACGCTCTGGCTATCCCTATGCAAAGGGCAGACAGCCGGAGCTCATCCACGCTCTGGCTATCCCCATAGAGAGGGCAGACAGCCAGTGCTCATCCATGCTCTGGCTATCCCCATACAGAGGACAGACAGCCGGAGCTCATCCACGTTCTGGCTATCCCCATACACAGGGCAGACAGGCGCAGCTCATCCACGCTCTGGCTATCCCTATGCAAAGGGCAGACAGCCGGAGCTCATCCACGCTCTGGCTTTCCCCATAGAGAGGGCCGACAGCCAGTGCTCATCCACGCTCTGGCTATCCCCATACAGAGGACAGACAGCCGGAGCTCATCCACGCTCTGGCTATCCCCATACACAGGGCAGACAGCCGGAGCTCATCAACGCTCTGGCTATCCCCATACAGAGGACATACAACCGGAGCTCATCCACGCTCTGGCTATCCCCATACGGAGGGCAGACAGCCGGAGCTCATCCACGCTCTGGCTATCCACATACACAGGGCAGACAGCCGGAGGTCATCCACGCTCTGGCTATCCCTATGCAAAGGGCAGACAGCCGGAACTCGCTCACGCTCTGGCTATCCACATACACAGGGCAGACAGCTGGAGCTCATCCACGCTCTGGCTATCCCCATGTGGAGTGCAGACAGCCGGAGCTCATCCACGCTCTGGCTATCCCCATACGGAGGGCAGACAGCCGGAGCTCATCCACGCTCTGGCTATCCCCATACGGAGGGCAGACAGCCGGAGCTCATCCACGCTCTGGCTATCCCCATACGGAGGGCAGACAGCCGGAGCTCATCCACGCTCTTGCTATCCCCATACGGAGGGCAGACAGGCAGAGCTCATCCACGCTCTGGCTATCCCTATACAAAGGGCAGATAGCCGGAGCTCATCCACGCTCTGGCTATCCCTATGCAAAGGGCAGACAGCCGGAGCTCATCCATGCTCTGGCTATCCCCATACAGAGGACAGACAGCCGGAGCTCATCCTCGCTCTGGCTATCCCCATACACAAGGCGGACAGGCGGAGCTCATCCACGCTCTGGCTATCCCAATGCAAAGGGCAGACAGCCAGAACTCGCTTACGCTCTGGCTATCCGCATACAGAGGGCAGACAGCCAGAACTCGCTTACGCTCTGGCTATCCGCATACAGAGGGCAGACAACCGGAGCTCATCCACGCTCTGGCTATCCCCATACACAAGGCAGACAGGCGGAGCTCATCCACGCTCTGGCTATCCCAATGCAAAGGGCAGACAGCAGGAGCTCATCCACGCTCTGGCTATCCCCATAGAGAGGGCAGACAGCCAGTGCTCATCCACGCTCTGGCTATCCCCATACAGAGGACAGACAGCCGTAGCTCATCCACGTTCTGGCTATCCCCATACACAGGGCAGACAGGCGGAGCTCATCCACGCTCTGGCTATCCCTATGCAAAGGGCAGACAGCCGGAGCTCATCTACGCTCTGGCTTTCCCCATAGAGAGGGCCGACAGCCAGTGCTCATCCACGCTCTGGCTATCCCCATACAGAGGACAGACAGCCGGAGCTCATCCACGCTCTGGCTATCCCCATACACAGGGCAGACAGCCGGAGCTCATCAACGCTCTGGCTATCCCCATATAGAGGACAGACAGCCGGAGCTCATCCACGCTCTGGCTATCTCCATACAAATGACAGACAGCCCGAACTCGCTCACGCTCTGGCTATCCCCATACACAGGGCAGACAGCCGGAGCTCATCCACGCTCTGGCTATCCCCATACAGAGGACAGACAGCTGGACGTCGCTCACGCTCTGGCTATCCCCATACAGAGGACAGACAGCCGGAAATCGCTCACGCTCTGGCTATCCCCATACAGAGGGCAGACAGCCGGAGCTTATCCACGCTCTGGCTATCCCCATACAGAGGGCAGACAGCCGGAGCTCATGCACGCTCTGGCTATCCCCATACGGAGGGCAGACAGCCGGAGCTCATCTACGCTCTGGCTAACCCCATACGGAGGGCAGACAGCCGGAGCTCATCCACGCTCTGGCTATCCCCATACAGATAGCAGACAGCCGGAGCTCATCCACGCTCTGGCTATCCCCATACGGAGGGCAGACAGCCGGAGCTCATCCACGCTCTGGCTATCCCCATACACAGGGCAGACAGCTGGAGCTCATCCACGCTCTGGCTATCCCCATGTGGAGTGCAGACAGCCGGAGCTCATCCACGCTCTGGCTATCCCCATACGCAGGGCAGACAGCCGGAGCTCATCCACGCTCTGGCTATCCCCATACGGAGGGCAGACAGCCGGAGCTCATCCACGCTCTGGCTATCCCCATACAGAGGGCAGACAGGCAGAGCTCATCCACGCTCTGGCTATCCCTATACAAAGGGCAGATAGCCGGAGCTCATCCACGCTCTGGCTATCCCTATGCAAAGGGCAGACAGCCGGAGCTCATCCATGCTCTGGCTATCCCCATACAGAGGACAGACAGCCGGAGCTCATCCACGCTCTGGCTATCCCCATACACAAGGCAGACAGGCAGAGCTCATCCACGCTCTGGCTATCCCTATGCAAAGGGCAGACAGCAGGAGCTCATCCACGCTCTGGCTATCCCCATAGAGAGGGCAGACAGCCAGTGCTCATCCATGCTCTGGCTATCCCCATACAGAGGACAGACAGCCGGAGCTCATCCACGTTCTGGCTATCCCCATACACAGGGCAGACAGGCGGAGCTCATCCACGCTCTGGCTATCCCTATGCAAAGGGCAGACAGCCGGAGCTCATCTACGCTCTGGCTTTCCCCATAGAGAGGGCCGACAGCCAGTGCTCATCCACGCTCTGGCTATCCCCATACAGAGGACAGACAGCCGGAGCTCATCCACGCTCTGGCTATCCCCATAAACAGGGCAGACAGCCGGAGCTCATCAACGCTCTAGCTATCCCCATATAGAGGACAGACAGCCGGAGCTCATCCACGCTCTGGCTATCTCCATACAAATGACAGACAGCCCGAACTCGCTCACGCTCTGGCTATCCCCATACACAGGGCAGACAGCCGGAGCTCATCCACGCTCTGGCTATCCCCATACAGAGGACAGACAGCTGGACGTCGCTCACGCTCGGGCTATCCCCATACAGAGGACAGACAGCCGGAAATCGCTCACGCTCTGGCTATCCCCATACAGAGGGCAGACAGCCGGAGCTTATCCACGCTCTGGCTATTCCCATACAGAGGACAGACAGCCGGAGCTCATCCACGCTCTGGCTATCCCCATACGGAGGGCAGACAGCCAGAGCTCATCCACGCTCTGGCTATCCACATACACAGGGCAGACAGCCGGAGGTCATCCACGCTCTGGCTATCCCTATGCAAAGGGCAGACAGCCGGAACTCGCTCACGCTCTGGCTATCCACATACACAGGGCAGACAGCGGGACCTCATCCACGCTCTGGCTATCCCCATGTGGAGTGCAGACAGCCGGAGCTCATCCATGCTCTGGCTATCCCCATACAGAGGACAGACAGCCGGAGCTCATCCACGCTCTGGCTATCCCCATACACAAGGCAGACAGGCGGAGCTCATCCACGCTCTGGCTATCCCTATGCAAAGGGCAGACAGCAGGAGCTCATCCACGCTCTGGCTATCCCCATAGAGAGGGCAGACAGCCAGTGCTCATCCACGCTCTGGCTATCCCCATACAGAGGACAGACAGCCGGAGCTCATCCACGTTCTGCCTATCCTCATACACAGGGCAGACAGGCGGAGCTCATCCACGCTCTGGCTATCCCTATGCAAAGGGCAGACAGCCGGAGCTCATCCACGCTCTGGCTTTCCCCATAGAGAGGGCCGACAGCCAGTGCTCATCCACGCTCTGGCTATCCCCATACAGAGGACAGACAGCCGGAGCTCATCCACGCTCTGGCTATCCCCATACACAGGGCAGACAGCCGGAGCTCATCAACGCTCTGGCTATCCCCATATAGAGGACAGACAGCCGGAGCTCATCCACGCTCTGGCTATCTCCATACAAATGACAGACAGCCCGAACTCGCTCACGCTCTGGCTATCCCCATACACAGGGCAGACAGCCGGAGCTCATCCACGCTCTGGCTATCCCCATACAGAGGACAGACAGCTGGACGTCGCTCACGCTCTGGCTATCCCCATCCAGAGGACAGACAGCCGGAACTCGCTCACGCTCTGGCTATCCCCATACAGAGGGCAGACAGCCGGAGCTTATCCACGCTCTGGCTATCCCCATACAGAGGGCAGACAGCCGGAGCTCATGCACGCTCTGGCTATCCCCATATGGAGGGCAGACAGCCGGAGCTCATCCACGCTCTGGCTATCCCCATACGGAGGGCAGACAGCCGGAGCTCATCCACGCTCTGGCTATCCCCATACAGAGAGCAGACAGCCGGAGCTCATCCACGCTCTGGCTATCCCCATACGGAGGGCAGACAGCCGGAGCTCATCCACGCTCTGGCTATCCCCATACACAGGGCAGACAGCCGGAGGTCATCCACGCTCTGGCTATCCCTATGCAAAGGGCAGACAGCCGGAACTAGCTCAGGCTCTGGCTATCCGCATACAGAGGGCAGATAACCGGAGCTCATCCACGCTTTGGCTATCCCCATACACAGGGGAGACAGCCGGAGCTCATCCACACTCTGGCTATCCCCATATAGAGGACAGACAGCTGGAGCTCATCCACGCTCTGGCTATCCCCATACAAATGACAGACAACCGGAACTTGCTCACGCTCTGGCTATGCCCATACAGAGGGCAGACAGCCGGAGTTCATCCACGCTCTGGCTATCCCCATACGGAGGCCAGATAGCCGGAGCTCATCCACGCTCTGGCTATCCCTATACAAAGGGCAGATAGCCGGAGCTCATCCACGCTCTGGCTATCCCTATGCAAAGGGCAGACAGCCGGAGCTCATCCATGCTCTGGCTATCCCCATACAGAGGACAGACAGCCGGAGCTCATCCACGCTCTGGCTATCCCCATAAACTGGGCAGACAGCCGATGGTCATCCATGCTCTGGCTATCCCTATGCAAAGGGCAGACAGCCAGAACTCGCTTACGCTCTGGCTATCCGCATACAGAGGGCAGACAACCGGAGCTCATCCACGCTCTGGCTATCCCCATACAGAGGACAGACAGTCGGAGCTCATCCACGCTCTGGCTATCCCCATATGGAGGGCAGACAGCCGGAGCTCATCCACGCTCTGGCTATCCCCATACACTGGGCAGACAGCCGGAGCTCATCCACGCTCTGGCTATCCCCATACGGAGGGCAGACAGCCGGAGCTCAACCACGCTCTGGCTATTCCCATACGGAGGGCAGACAGCCGGAGCTCATCCAGGCTCTGGCTATCCCCATACGGAGGGCAGGCAGCCGGAGCTCATCCACGCTCTGGCTATCGCCATACGAGGGCAGACAGCTGGAGCTCATCCACGCTCTGGCTATCCCCATACAAAGGGCAGACACGCAGAGCTCATCCACGCTCTGGCTATCCCTATGCAAAGGGCAGACAGCCGGAGCTCATCCACGCTCTGGCTATCCCTATGCAAAGGGCAGACAGCCGGAGCTCATCCATGCTCTGGCTATCCCCATACAGAGGACAGACACCTGGATCTCATCCACGCTCTGGCTATCTCCATACACAGGGCAGACAGGCGGAGCTCATCCACGCTCTGGCTATCCCTATACAAAGGGCAGACAGCCGGAGCTCATCCACGCTCTGGCTATCCCCATAGAGAGGGCAGACAGCCAGTGCTCATCCACGCTCTGGCTATCCCCATAGAGAGGGCAGACAGCCAGTGCTCATCCACGCTCTGGCTATCCCCATACAGAGGACAGACAGCCGGAGCTCATCCACGCTCTGGCTATCCCCATACACAGGGCAGACAGCCGGAGCTCATCCACGCTCTGGTTATCCCCATATAGAGGACAGACAGCCGGAGCTCATCCATGGTCTGGCTATCCCCATACAAATGACAGACAGCCGGAACTCGCTCACGCTCTGGCTATCCCCATACACAGGGCAGACAGCCGGAGCTCATCCACGCTCTGGCTATCCCCATACAGAGGACAGACAGCCGGAACTCGCTCACGCTCTGGCTATCCCCATACAGAGGACAGACAGCCGGAACTCGCTCACGCTCTGGCTATCCCCATACAGAGGGCAGACAGCCGGAGCTCATCCACGCTCTGGCTATCCCTATACAGAGGGCAGACAGCCGGAGCTCATCCACGCTCTGGCTATCCCATTACGGAGGGCAGACAGCCAGAGCTCATCCACGCTCTGGCTATCCCCATACAGAGGGCAGACAGCCGGAGCTCATCCACGCTCTGGCTATCCCCATACAGAGAGCAGACAGCCGGAGCTCATCCACGCTCTGGCTATCCCCATACGGAGGGCAGACAGCCGGAGCTCATCCACGCTCTGGCTATCCACATACACAGGGCAGACAGCCGGAGTTCATCCACGCTCTGGCTATCCCTATGCAAAGGGCAGACAGCCGGAACTCGCTCACGCTCTGGCTATCCGCATACAGAGTGCAGACAACCGGATCTCATCCACGCTCTGGCTATCCCCATACAGAGGACAGACAGCCAGTGCTCATCCACGCTCTGGCTATCCCCATACAAAGGACAAACAGCCGGAGCTCATCCACGCTCTGGCTATCCCAATACACAGGGCAGACAGCCGGAGCTCATCCACGCTCTGGCTATCCCCATATAGAGGACAGACAGCCGGAGCTCATCCACGCTCTGGCTATCCCCATACAAATGACAGACAGCCGGAACTCGCTCACGCTCTGGCTATCCCCATACACAGGGCAGACAGCCGGAGCTCATCCACGCTCTAGCTATCCCCATACAGAGGACAGACAGCCGGAACTCGCTCACGCTCTGGCTATCCCCATACACAGGGCAGACAGCCGGAGCTCATCCACGCTCTGGCTATCCCCATACAGAGGGCAGACAGCCGGAGGTCATCCACGCTCTGGCTATCCCTATGCAAAGGGCAGACAGCCGGAACTCGCTCACGCTCTGGCTATCCCCATACAGAGGGCAGACAACCGGAGCTCATCCACGCTCTGGCTATCCCCATACAGAGGACAGACAGCCGGAGCTCATCCACGCTCTGGCTATCCCCATACAGAGGACAGACAGCCGGTGCTCATCCACGCTCTGGCTATCCCCATACAGAGGGCAGACAGCCGGAGCTCATCCACGCTCTGGCTATCCCCATACACAGGGCAGACAGGCAGAGATCATTCATGCTCTGGCTATCCCTATGCAAAGGGCAGACAGCCGGAGCTCATCCACGCTCTGTCTATCCTTATGCAAAGGGCAGACAGCCGGAGCTCATCCATGCTCTGGCTATCCCCATACAGAGGACAGACAGCCGGAGCTCATCCACGCTCTGGCTATCCCCATACACAGGGCAGACAGGCGGAGCTCATCCACGCTCTGGCTATCCCTATGCAAAGGGCAGACAGCCGGAGCTCATCCATGCTCTGTCTATCCCTATGCAAAGGGCAGACAGCCGGAGCTAATCCACGCTCTGGCTATCCCCATACACAGGGCAGACAGGCGGAGCTCATCCACGCTCTGGCTATCCCCATACACAGGGCAGACAGGCGGAGCTCATCCACGCTCTGGCTATCCCTATGCAAAGGGCAGACAGCCGGAGCTCATCCACGCTCTGGCTATTCCCATAGAGAGGGCAGACAGCCAGTGCTCATCCACGCTCTGGCTATCCCCATACATAGGACAGACAGCCGGAGCTCATCCACGCTCTGGCTATCCCCATACAGAGGGCAGACAGTTGGAGCTCATCCACGCTCTGGCTATCCCCATACAGAGGGCAGACAGCCGGAGCTCATCCACGCTCTGGCTATCCCCATACACAGGGCAGACAGGCAGAGATCATTCATGCTCTGGCTATCCCTATGCAAAGGGCAGACAGCCGGAGCTCATCCACGCTCTGTCTATCCTTATGCAAAGGGCAGACAGCCGGAGCTCATCCATGCTCTGGGTATCCCCATACAGAGGACAGACAGCCGGAGCTCATCCACGCTCTGGCTATCCCCATGCACAGGGCAGACAGGCAGAGCTCATCCACGCTCTGGCTATCCCTATGCAAAGGGCAGACAGCCGGAGCTCGTCCATGCTCTGTCTATCCCTATGCAAAGGGCAGACAGCCGGAGCTCATCCACGCTCTGGCTATCCCCATACAGAGGGCAGACAGCCGGAGCTCATCCACGCTCTGGCTATCCCCATACAGAGAGCAGACAGCCGGAGCTCATCCACGCTCTGGCTATCCCCATACGGAGGGCAGACAGCCGGAGCTCATCCACGCTCTGGCTATCCACATACAGAGGGCAGACAGCCGGAGTTCATCCACGCTCTGGCTATCCCTATGCAAAGGGCAGACAGCTGGAACTCGCTCACGCTCTGGCTATCCGCATACAGAGGGCAGACAACCGGATCTCATCCACGCTCTGGCTATCCCCATACAGAGGACAGACAGCCAGTGCTCATCCACGCTCTGGCTATCCCCATGCAAAGGACAAACAGCCGGAGCTCATCCACGCTCTGGCTATCCCAATACACAGGGCAGACAGCCGGAGCTCATCCACGCTCTGGCTATCCCCATATAGAGGACAGACAGCCGGAGCTCATCCACGCTCTGGCTATCCCAATACACAGGGCAGACAGCCGGAGCTCATCCACGCTCTGGCTATCCCCATATAGAGGACAGACAGCCGGAGCTCATCCACGCTCTGGCTATCCCCATACAAATGACAGACAGCCGGAACTCGCTCACGCTCTGGCTATCCCCATACACAGGGCAGACAGCCGGAGCTCATCCACGCTCTAGCTATCCCCATACAGAGGACAGACAGCCGGAACTCGCTCACGCTCTGGCTATCCCCATACACAGGGCAGACAGCCGGATCTCATCCACGCTCTGGCTATCCCCATACAGAGGGCAGACAGCCGGAGGTCATCCACGCTCTGGCTATCCCTATGCAAAGGGCAGACAGCCGGAACTCGCTCACGCTCTGGCTATCCCCATACAGAGGGCAGACAACCGGAGCTCATCCACGCTCTGGCTATCCCCATACAGAGGACAGACAGCCGGAGCTCATCCACGCTCTGGCTATCCCCATACAGAGGACAGATAGCCGGTGCTCATCCACGCTCTGGCTATCCCCATACAGAGGGCAGACAGCCGGAGCTCATCCACGCTCTGGCTATCCCCATACACAGGGCAGACAGGCAGAGATCATTCATGCTCTGGCTATCCCTATGCAAAGGGCAGACAGCCGGAGCTCATCCACGCTCTGTCTATCCTTATGCAAAGGGCAGACAGCCGGAGCTCATCCATGCTCTGGCTATCCCCATACAGAGGACAGACAGCCGGAGCTCATCCACGCTCTGGCTATCCCCATACACAGGGCAGACAGGCGGAGCTCATGCACGCTCTGGCTATCCCTATGCAAAGGGCAGACAGCCGGAGCTCATCCATGCTCTGTCTATCCCTATGCAAAGGGCAGACAGCCGGAGCTCATCCACGCTCTGGCTATCCCCATACACAGGGCAGACAGGCGGAGCTCATCCACGCTCTGGCTATCCCTATGCAAAGGGCAGACAGCCGGAGCTCATCCACGCTCTGGCTATTCCCATAGAGAGGGCAGACAGCCAGTGCTCATCCACGCTCTGGCTATCCCCATACATAGGACAGACAGCCGGAGCTCATCCACGCTCTGGCTATCCCCATACAGAGGGCAGACAGCCGGAGCTCATCCACGCTCTGGCTATCCCCATACAGAGGGCAGACAGCCGGAGCTCATCCACGCTCTGGCTATCCCCATACACAGGGCAGACAGGCAGAGATCATTCATGCTCTGGCTATCCCTATGCAAAGGGCAGACAGCCGGAGCTCATCCACGCTCTGTCTATCCTTATGCAAAGGGCAGACAGCCGGAGCTCATCCATGCTCTGGCTATCCCCATACAGAGGACAGACAGCCGGAGCTCATCCACGCTCTGGCTATCCCCATACACAGGGCAGACAGGCGGAGCTCATCCACGCTCTGGCTATCCCTATGCAAAGGGCAGACAGCCGGAGCTCATCCATGCTCTGTCTATCCCTATGCAAAGGGCAGACAGCCGGAGCTCATCCACGCTCTGGCTATCCCCATACACAGGGCAGACAGGCGGAGCTCATCCACGCTCTGGCTATCCCTATGCAAAGGGCAGACAGCCGGAGCTCATCCACGCTCTGGCTATTCCCATAGAGAGGGCAGACAGCCAGTGCTCATCCACGCTCTGGCTATCCCCATACATAGGACAGACAGCCGGAGCTCATCCACGCTCTGGCTATCCCCATACAGAGGGCAGACAGCCGGAGCTCATCCACGCTCTGGCTATCCCCATACAGAGGGCAGACAACCGGAGCTCATCCAGGCTCTGGCTATCCCCATACATAGGGCAGACAGCCGGAGCTCATCCACGCTCTGGCTATCCCCATAAACTGGGCAGACAGCCGGAGGTCGTCCACGCTCTGGCTATCCCTATGCAAAGGGCAGACAGCCAGAACTCGCTTACGCTCTGGCTATCCGCATACAGAGGGCAGACAGCCAGAACTCGCTTACGCTCTGGCTATCCGCATACAGAGGGCAGACAACCGGAGCTCATCCACGCTCTGGCTATCCCCATACAGAGGACAGACAGCCGGAGCTCATCCACGCTCTGGCTATCCCCATACAGAGGGCAGACAGCCGGAGCTCATCCACGCTCTGGCTATCCCCATACACAGGGCAGACAGCCGGAGCTCATCCACGCTCTAGCTATCCCCATATGGAGGGCAGACAGCCGGAGCTCATCCACGCTCTGGCTATCCCCATATGGAGGGCAGACAGCCGGAGCTCATCCACGCTCTGGCTATCCCCATACGGAGGGCAGATAGCCGGAGCTCATCCACGCTCTGGCTATCCCCATACAGAGGGCAGACAGCCGGAGCTCATCCACGCTCTGGCTATCCCCATACACAGGGCAGACAGGCAGAGATCATTCATGCTCTGGCTATCCCTATGCAAAGGGCAAACAGCCGGAGCTCATCCACGCTCTGTCTATCCCTATGCAAAGGGCAGACAGCCGGAGCTCATCCATGCTCTGTCTATCCCTATGCAAAGGGCAGACAGCCGGAGCTCATCCACGCTCTGGCTATCCCCATACGGAGGGCAGACAGCCGGAGCTCATCCACGCTCTGGCTATCCACATACACACGGCAGACAGCCGGAGTTCATCCACGCTCTGGCTATCCCTATGCAAAGGGCAGACAGCCAGAACTCGCTCACGCTCTGGCTATCCGCATACAGAGGGCAGACAACCGGAGCTCATCCACACTCTGGCTATCCCCATACAGAGGACAGACAGCCAGTGCTCATCCACGCTCTGGCTATCCCCATACAAAGGACAAACAGCCGGAGCTCATCCACGCTCTGGCTATCCCAATACACAGGGCAGACAGCCGGAGCTCATCCACGCTCTGGCTATCCCCATATAGAGGACAGACAGCCGGAGCTCATCCACGCTCTGGCTATCCCCATACAAATGACAGACAGCCGGAACTCGCTCACGCTCTGGCTATCCCCATACACAGGGCAGACAGCCGGAGCTCATCCACGCTCTAGCTATCCCCATACAGAGGACAGACAACCGGAACTCGCTCACGCTCTGGCTATCCCCATACAGAGGACAGACAGCCGGAACTCGCTCACGCTCTGGCTATCCCCATACAGAGGGCAGACAGCCGGAGGTCATCCACGCTCTGGCTATCCCTATGCAAAGGGCAGACAGCCGGAACTCGCTCACGCTCTGGCTATCCCCATACAGAGGGCAGACAACCGGAGCTCATCCACGCTCTGGCTATCCCCATACAGAGGACAGACAGCCGGAGCTCATCCACGCTCTGGCTATCCCCATACAGAGGACAGACAGCCGGTGCTCATCCACGCTCTGGCTATCCCCATACAGAGGGCAGACAGCCGGAGCTCATCCACGCTCTGGCTATCCCCATACACAGGGCAGACAGGCAGAGATCATTCATGCTCTGGCTATCCCTATGCAAAGGGCAGACAGCCGGAGCTCATCCACGCTCTGTCTATCCCTATGCAAAGGGCAGACAGCCGGAGCTCATCCATGCTCTGGCTATCCCCATACAGAGGACAGACAGCCGGAGCTCATCCACGCTCTGGCTATCCCCATACACAGGGCAGACAGCCGGAGCTCATCCATGCTCTGTCTATCCCTATGCAAAGGGCAGACAGCCGGAGCTCATCCACGCTCTGGCTATCCCCATACGGAGGGCAGACAGCCGGAGCTCATCCACGCTCTGGCTATCCACATACACACGGCAGACAGCCGGAGTTCATCCACGCTCTGGCTATCCCTATGCAAAGGGCAGACAGCCAGAACTCGCTCACGCTCTGGCTATCCGCATACAGAGGGCAGACAACCGGAGCTCATCCACACTCTGGCTATCCCCATACAGAGGACAGACAGCCAGTGCTCATCCACGCTCTGGCTATCCCCATACAAAGGACAAACAGCCGGAGCTCATCCACGCTCTGGCTATCCCAATACACAGGGCAGACAGCCGGAGCTCATCCACGCTCTGGCTATCCCCATATAGAGGACAGACAGCCGGAGCTCATCCACGCTCTGGCTATCCCCATACAAATGACAGACAGCCGGAACTCGCTCACGCTCTGGCTATCCCCATACACAGGGCAGACAGCCGGAGCTCATCCACGCTCTAGCTATCCCCATACAGAGGACAGACAACCGGAACTCGCTCACGCTCTGGCTATCCCCATACAGAGGACAGACAGCCGGAACTCGCTCACGCTCTGGCTATCCCCATACAGAGGGCAGACAGCCGGAGGTCATCCACGCTCTGGCTATCCCTATGCAAAGGGCAGACAGCCGGAACTCGCTCACGCTCTGGCTATCCCCATACAGAGGGCAGACAACCGGAGCTCATCCACGCTCTGGCTATCCCCATACAGAGGACAGACAGCCGGAGCTCATCCACGCTCTGGCTATCCCCATACAGAGGACAGACAGCCGGTGCTCATCCACGCTCTGGCTATCCCCATACAGAGGGCAGACAGCCGGAGCTCATCCACGCTCTGGCTATCCCCATACACAGGGCAGACAGGCAGAGATCATTCATGCTCTGGCTATCCCTATGCAAAGGGCAGACAGCCGGAGCTCATCCACGCTCTGTCTATCCCTATGCAAAGGGCAGACAGCCGGAGCTCATCCATGCTCTGGCTATCCCCATACAGAGGACAGACAGCCGGAGCTCATCCACGCTCTGGCTATCCCCATACACAGGGCAGACAGGCGGAGCTCATCCACGCTCTGGCTATCCCTATGCAAAGGGCAGACAGCCGGAGCTCATCCATGCTCTGTCTATCCCTATGCAAAGGGCAGACAGCCGGAGCTCATCCACGCTCTGGCTATCCCCATACACAGGGCAGACAGGCGGAGCTCATCCACGCTCTGGCTATCCCTATGCAAAGGGCAGACAGCCGGAGCTCATCCACGCTCTGGCTATTCCCATAGAGAGGGCAGACAGCCAGTGCTCATCCACGCTCTGGCTATCCCCATACATAGGACAGACAGCCGGAGCTCATCCACGCTCTGGCTATCCCCATACAGAGGGCAGACAGCCGGAGCTCATCCACGATCTGGCTATCCCCATACAGAGGGCAGAAAACCGGAGCTCATCCACGCTCTGGCTATCCCCATACATAGGGCAGACAGCCGGAGCTCATCCACGCTCTGGCTATCCCCATAAACTGGGCAGACAGCCGGAGGTCATCCACGCTCTGGCTATCCCTATGCAAAGGGCAGACAGCCAGAACTCGCTTACGCTCTGGCTATCCGCATACAGAGGGCAGACAGCCAGAACTCGCTTACGCTCTGGCTATCCGCATACAGAGGGCAGACAACCGGAGCTCGCTCACTCGCTCACTCGCTCGCGCTCTGGCTATCCCCATACAGAGGGCAGACAACCGGAGCTCATCTACGCTCTGGCTATCCCCATACAGAGGACAGACAGCCGGAGCTCATTCACGCTCTGGCTATCCCCATACAGAGGACAGACAGCCTGAGCTCATCCACACTCTGGCTATCCCCATACAGAGGGCAGACAGCCGGAGCTCATCCACGCTCTGGCTATCCCCATACATAGGGCAGACGGCCGGAGCTCATCCACGCTCTGGCTATCCCCATACATAGGGCAGACAGCCGGAGCTCATCCACGCTCTGGCTATCCCCATGAACTGGGCAGACAGCCGGAGGTCATCCACGCTCTGGCTATCCCTATGCAAAGGGCAGACAGCCAGAACTCGCTTACGCTCTGGCTATCCGCATACAGAGGGCAGACAACCAGAAATCGCTTACGCTCTGGCTATCCGCATACAGTGGGCAGACAACCAGAGCTCATCCACGCTCTGGCTATCCCCATACAGAGGACAGACAGCCGGAGCTCATCCACGCTCTGGGTATCCCCATACAGAGGGCAGACAGCCGGAGCTCATCCACGCTCTGGCTATCCCCATACAGAGGGCAGACAGCCGGAGCTCATCCACGCTCTGGCTATCCCCATACATAGGGCAGACGGCCGGAGCTCATCCACGCTCTGGCTATCCCCATACACAGGGCAGACAACCGGAGCTCATCCACGCTCTGGCTATCCCCATACAGAGGACAGACAGTCGGAGCTCATCCACGCTCTGGCTATCCCCATACAGAGGGCAGACAGCCGGAGCTCATCCACGCTCTGGCTATCCCCATACACAGGGCAGACAGCCGGAGCTCATCCACGCTCTAGCTATCCCTATGCAAAGGGCAGACAGCCAGAACTCGCTTACGCTCTGGCTATCCGCATACAGAGGGCAGACAGCCAGAACTCGCTTACGCTCTGGATATCCGCATACAGAGGGCAGACAACCGGAGCTCATCCACGCTCTGGCTATCCCCATACAGAGGACAGACAGCCGGAGCTCATCCACGCTCTGGCTATCCCCATACAGAGGGCAGACAGCCGGAGCTCATCCACGCTCTGGCTATCCCCATACACAGGGCAGACAGCCGGAGCTCATCCACGCTCTAGCTATCCCCATATGGAGGGCAGACAGCCGGAGCTCATCCACGCTCTGGCTATCCCCATATGGAGGGCAGACAGCCGGAGCTCATCCACGCTCTGGCTATCCCCATACGGAGGGCAGATAGCCGGAGCTCATCCACGCTCTGGCTATCCCCATACAGAGGGCAGACAGCCGGAGCTCATCCACGCTCTGGCTATCCCCATACACAGGGCAGACAGGCAGAGATCATTCATGCTCTGGCTATCCCTATGCAAAGGGCAAACAGCCGGAGCTCATCCACGCTCTGTCTATCCCTATGCAAAGGGCAGACAGCCGGAGCTCATCCATGCTCTGTCTATCCCTATGCAAAGGGCAGACAGCCGGAGCTCATCCACGCTCTGGCTATCCCCATACGGAGGGCAGACAGCCGGAGCTCATCCACGCTCTGGCTATCCACATACACACGGCAGACAGCCGGAGTTCATCCACGCTCTGGCTATCCCTATGCAAAGGGCAGACAGCCAGAACTCGCTCACGCTCTGGCTATCCGCATACAGAGGGCAGACAACCGGAGCTCATCCACACTCTGGCTATCCCCATACAGAGGACAAACAGCCGGAGCTCATCCACGCTCTGGCTATCCCAATACACAGGGCAGACAGCCGGAGCTCATCCACGCTCTGGCTATCCCCATATAGAGGACAGACAGCCGGAGCTCATCCACGCTCTGGCTATCCCCATACAAATGACAGACAGCCGGAACTCGCTCACGCTCTGGCTATCCCCATACACAGGGCAGACAGCCGGAGCTCATCCACGCTCTAGCTATCCCCATACAGAGGACAGACAACCGGAACTCGCTCACGCTCTGGCTATCCCCATACAGAGGACAGACAGCCGGAGGTCATCCACGCTCTGGCTATCCCTATGCAAAGGGCAGACAGCCGGAACTCGCTCACGCTCTGGCTATCCCCATACAGAGGGCAGACAACCGGAGCTCATCCACGCTCTGGCTATCCCCATACAGAGGACAGACAGCCGGAGCTCATCCACGCTCTGGCTATCCCCATACAGAGGACAGACAGCCGGTGCTCATCCACGCTCTGGCTATCCCCATACAGAGGGCAGACAGCCGGAGCTCATCCACGCTCTGGCTATCCCCATACACAGGGCAGACAGGCAGAGATCATTCATGCTCTGGCTATCCCTATGCAAAGGGCAGACAGCCGGAGCTCATCCACGCTCTGTCTATCCCTATGCAAAGGGCAGACAGCCGGAGCTCATCCATGCTCTGGCTATCCCCATACAGAGGACAGACAGCCGGAGCTCATCCACGCTCTGGCTATCCCCATACACAGGTCAGACAGGCGGAGCTCATCCACGCTCTGGCTATCCCTATGCAAAGGGCAGACAGCCGGAGCTCATCCATGCTCTGTCTATCCCTATGCAAAGGGCAGACAGCCGGAGCTCATCCACGCTCTGGCTATCCCCATACACAGGGCAGACAGGCGGAGCTCATCCACGCTCTGGCTATCCCTATGCAAAGGGCAGACAGCCGGAGCTCATCCACGCTCTGGCTATTCCCATAGAGAGGGCAGACAGCCAGTGCTCATCCACGCTCTGGCTATCCCCATACATAGGACAGACAGCCGGAGCTCATCCACGCTCTGGCTATCCCCATACAGAGGGCAGACAGCCGGAGCTCATCCACGCTCTGGCTATCCCCATACATAGGGCAGACAGCCGGAGCTCATCCACGCTCTGGCTATCCCCATAAACTGGGCAGACAGCCGGAGGTCATCCACGCTCTGGCTATCCCTATGCAAAGGGCAGACAGCCAGAACTCGCTTACACTCTGGCTATCCGCATACAGAGGGCAGACAGCCAGAACTCGCTTACGCTCTGGCTATCCGCATACAGAGGGCAGACAACCGGAGCTCGCTCACTCGCTCACTCGCTCGCGCTCTGGCTATCCCCATACAGAGGGCAGACAACCGGAGCTCATCTACGCTCTGGCTATCCCCATACAGAGGACAGACAGCCGGAGCTCATTCACGCTCTGGCTATCCCCATACAGAGGACAGACAGCCTGAGCTCATCCACACTCTGGCTATCCCCATACAGAGGGCAGACAGCCGGAGCTCATCCACGCTCTGGCTATCCCCATACATAGGGCAGACGGCCGGAGCTCATCCACGCTCTGGCTATCCCCATACATAGGGCAGACAGCCGGAGCTCATCCACGCTCTGGCTATCCCCATGAACTGGGCAGACAGCCGGAGGTCATCCACGCTCTGGCTATCCCTATGCAAAGGGCAGACAGCCAGAACTCGCTTACGCTCTGGCTATCCGCATACAGAGGGCAGACAACCAGAAATCGCTTACGCTCTGGCTATCCGCATACAGTGGGCAGACAACCAGAGCTCATCCACGCTCTGGCTATCCCCATACAGAGGACAGACAGCCGGAGCTCATCCACGCTCTGGCTATCCCCATACAGAGGGCAGACAGCCGGAGCTCATCCACGCTCTGGCTATCCCCATACAGAGGGCAGACAGCCGGAGCTCATCCACGCTCTGGCTATCCCCATACATAGGGCAGACGGCCGGAGCTCATCCACGCTCTGGCTATCCCCATACACAGGGCAGACAACCGGAGCTCATCCACGCTCTGGCTAT
Organism: Brienomyrus brachyistius; assembly: GCF_023856365.1. Taxonomy (NCBI): domain Eukaryota; kingdom Metazoa; phylum Chordata; class Actinopteri; order Osteoglossiformes; family Mormyridae; genus Brienomyrus; species Brienomyrus brachyistius. The sequence continues at coordinate 77,160 of NW_026042531.1, read as the reverse complement.
CCCCAAACATAGGACAGACAGCCGGAGCTCATCCACGCTCTGGCTATCCCCATAAACTGGGCAGACAGCAGGAGGTCATCCACGCTCTGGCTATCGCTATGCAAAGGGCAGACAGCCAGAACTCGCTTACGCTCCGGCTATCCGCATACAGAGGGCAGACAGCCGGAGCTCATCCACGCTCTGGCTATCCCCATACATAGGGCAGACGGCCGGAGCTCATCCACGCTCTGGCTATCCCCATACAGAGGGCAGACAACCGGAGCTCATCCACGCTCTGGCTATCCCCATACAGAGGGCAGACAGCCGGAGCTCATCCACGCTCTGTCTATCCCTATGCAAAGGGCAGACAGCCGGAGCTCATCCATGCTCTGTCTATCCCTATGCAAAGGGCAGACAGCCGGAGCTCATCCACGCTCTGCTTATTCCCATAGAGAGGGCAGACAGCCAGTGCTCATCCACGCTCTGGCTATCCCCATACATAGGATAGACAGCCGGAGCTCATCCACGCTCTGGCTATCCCCATACACAGGGCAGACAGCCGGAGCTCATCCACGCTCTGGCAATCCCCATACACAGTGCAGACAGGCAGAGATTATTCGTGCTCTGGCTATCCCTATGCAAAGGGCAGACAGCCGGAGCTCATCCACGCTCTGTCTATCCCTATGCAAAGGGCAGACAGCCGGAGCTCATCCATGCTCTGGCTATCCCCATACAGAGGACAGACAGCCGGAGCTCATCCACGCTCTGGCTATCCCCATACACAGGGTAGACAGGCGGAGCTCATCCACGCTCTGGCTATCCCTATGCAAAGGGCAGACTGCCGGAGCTCATCCACGCTCTATCTATCCCCATAGAGAGGGCAGACAGCCAGTGCTCATCCACGCTCTGGCTATCCCCATACAGAGGACAGACAGCCGGAGCTCATCCACGCTCTGGCTATCCCCATACACAGGGCAGACAGCCGGAGCTCATCCACGCTCTGGCTATCCCCATATAGAGGACAGACAGCCGGAGCTCATCCACGCTCTGGCTATCCCCATACAGAGGACAGACAGCCGGAACTCGCTCACGCTCTGGCTATCCCCATAGAGAGGGCAGACAGCCGGAGCTCATCCACGCTCTGGCTATCCCCATACACAGGGCAGACAGCCGGAGGTCATCCACGCTCTGGCTATCCCTATGCAAAGGGCAGTCAGCCGGAAATAGCTCAGGCTCTGGCTATCCGCATACAGAGGGCAGATAACCGGAGCTCATCCACGCTTTGGCTATCCCCATACACAGGGGAGACAGCCGGAGCTCATCCACACTCTGGCTATCCCCATATAGAGGACAGACAGCTGGAGCTCATCCACGCTCTGGCTATCCCCATACAAATGACAGACAGCCGGAACTCGCTCACGCTCTGGCTATCCCCATACACAGGGCAGACAGCCGGAGCTCATCCACGCTCTGGCTATCCCCATACAGAGGGCAGACAGCCGGAGCTCATCCACGCTCTGGCTATCCCCATACACAGGGCAGACGGCCGGAGCTCATCCACGCTCTGGCTATCCCCATACAGAGGGCAGACAACCGGAGCTCATCCACGCTCTGGCTATCCCCATACACAGGGCAGATGGCCAGAGCTCATCCACGCTCTGGCTATCCCCATACAGCGGGCAGACAACCGGAGCTAATCCACGCTCTGGCTATCCCCATACATAGGGCAGACAGCCGGAGCTCATCCACACTCTGGCTATCCCCATAAACTGGGCAGACAGCCGGAGGTCATCCACGCTCTGGCTATCCCTATGCAAAGGGCAGACAGCCAGAACTCGCTTACGCTCTGGCTATCCGCATACAGAGGGCAGACAACCGGAGCACATCCACGCTCTGGCTATCCCCATACAGAGGACAGAGAGCCGGAGCTCATCCACACTCTGGCTATCCCCATACGGAGGGCAGACAGCCGGAGCTCATCCACGCTCTGGCTATCCCCATACACAGGGCAGACAGCCGGAGCTCATCCACGCTCTAGCTATCCCCATACGGAGGGCAGACAACCGGAGCTCATCCACGCTCTGGCTATCCCCATACGGAGGGCAGACAGCCGGAGCTCATCCACGCTCTGGCTATCCCCATACGGAGGGCAGACAGCCGGAGCTCATCCACGCTCTGGCTATCCCTATATAGAGGACAGACAGCTGGAGCTCATCCACGCTCTGGCTATCCCCATACAAATGACAGACAGCCGGAACTCGCTCACGCTCTGGCTATCCCCATACACAGGGCAGACAGCCGGAGCTCATCCATGCTCTGGCTATCCCCATACAGAGGGCAGGCAGCCGGAGCTCATCCACGCTCTGGCTATCCCCATACACAGGGCAGACGGCCGGAGCTCATCCACGCTCTGGCTATCCCCATACAGAGGGCAGACAACCGGAGCTCATCCATGCTCTGGCTATCCCCATACACAGGGCAGACGGCCGGAGCTCATCCACGCTCTGGCTATCCCCATACAGCGGGCAGACAACCGGAGCTAATCCACGCTCTGGCTATCCCCAAACATAGGGCAGACAGCCGGAGCTCATCCACACTCTGGCTATCCCCATAAACTGGGCAGACAGCCGGAGGTCATCCACGCTATGGCTATCCCTATGCAAAGGGCAGACAGCCAGAACTCGCTTACGCTCTGGATATCCGCATACAGAGGGCAGACAACCAGAGCTCATCCACGCTCTGGCTATCCCCATACAGAGGACAGACAGCCGGAGCTCATCCACGCTCTGGCTATCCCCATACGGAGGGCAGACAGCCGGAGATCATCTACGCTCTGGCTATCCCCATACAAAGGGCAGACAGCCGGAGCTCATCCACGCTCTAGCTATCCCCATACGGAGGGCAGACAACCGGAGCTCATCCACGCTCTGGCTATCCCCATACGGAGGGCATACAGCCGGAGCTCATCCACGCTTTGGCTATCCCCATACACAGGGCAGACAAGCAGAGCTCATCCACGCTCTGGCTATCCCTATGCAAAGAGCAGACAGCCGGAGCTCATCCACGCTTTGGCTATCCCCATACACAGGGCAGACAGGCAGAGCTCATCCACGCTCTGGCTATCCCTATGCAAAGAGCAGACAGCCGGAGCTCATCCACGCTCTGGCTATCCCTATGCAAAGGGCAGATAGCCGGAGCTCATCCATGCTCGGGCTATCCCCATACAGAGGACAGACAGCCGGAGCTCATCCACGCTCTGGCTATCCCCATACACAGGGCAGACAGGCGGAGCTCATCCACGCTCTGGCTATCCCTATGCAAAGGGCAGACAGCCGGAGCTCATCCACGCTCTGGCTTTCCCCATAGAGAGGGCCGACAGCCAGTGCTCATCCACGCTCTGGCTATCCCCATACAGAGGACAGACAGCCGGAGCTCATCCACGCTCTGGCTATCCCCATACACAGGGCAGACAGCCGGAGCTCATCAACGCTCTGGCTATCCCCATATAGAGGACAGACAGCCGGAGCTCATCCACGCTCTGGCTATCTCCATACAAATGACAGACAGCCCGAACTCGCTCACGCTCTGGCTATCCCCATACACAGGGCAGACAGCCGGAGCTCATCCACGCTCTGGCTATCCCCATACAGAGGACAGACAGCTGGACGTCGCTCACGCTCTGGCTATCCCCATCCAGAGGACAGACAGCCGGAACTCGCTCACGCTCTGGCTATCCCCATACAGAGGGCAGACAGCCGGAGCTTATCCACGCTCTGGCTATCCCCATACAGAGGGCAGACAGCCGGAGCTCATGCACGCTCTGGCTATCCCCATATGGAGGGCAGACAGCCGGAGCTCATCCACGCTCTGGCTATCCCCATACGGAGGGCAGACAGCCGGAGCTCATCCACGCTCTGGCTATCCCCATACAGAGAGCAGACAGCCGGAGCTCATCCACGCTCTGGCTATCCCCATACGGAGGGCAGACAGCCGGAGCTCATCCACGCTCTGGCTATCCCCATACACAGGGCAGACAGCCGGAGGTCATCCACGTTCTGGCTATCCCTATGCAAAGGGCAGACAGCCAGAACTAGCTCAGGCTCTGGCTATCCGCATACAGAGGGCAGATAACCGGAGCTCATCCACGCTTTGGCTATCCCCATACACAGGGGAGACAGCCGGAGCTCATCCACACTCTGGCTATCCCCATATAGAGGACAGACAGCTGGAGCTCATCCACGCTCTGGCTATCCCCATACAAATGACAGACAGCCGGAACTCGCTCACGCTCTGGCTATCCCCATACAGAGGGCAGACAGCCGGAGTTCATCCACGCTCTGGCTATCCCCATACGGAGGCCAGATAGCCGGAGCTCATCCACGCTCTGGCTATCCCTATACAAAGGGCAGATAGCCGGAGCTCATCCACGCTCTGGCTATCCCTATGCAAAGGGCAGACAGCCGGAGCTCATCCATGCTCTGGCTATCCCCATACAGAGGACAGACAGCCGGAGCTCATCCACGCTCTGGCTATCCCCATGAACTGGGCAGACAGCCGAAGGTCATCCATGCTCTGGCTATCCCTATGCAAAGGGCAGACAGCCAGAACTCGCTTACGCTCTGGCTATCCGCATACAGAGGGCAGACAACCGGAGCTCATCCACGCTCTGGCTATCCCCATACAGAGGACCGACAGTCGGAGCTCATCCACGCTCTGGCTATCCCCATACGGAGGGCAGACAGCCGGAGCTCATCCACGCTCTGGCTATCCCCATACACTGGGCAGACAGCCGGAGCTCATCCACGCTCTGGCTATCCCCATACGGAGGGCAGACAGCCGGAGCTCAACCACGCTCTGGCTATTCCCATACGGAGGGCAGACAGCCGGAGCTCATCCAGGCTCTGGCTATCCCCATACGGAGGGCAGGCAGCCGGAGCTCATCCACGCTCTGGCTATCGCCATACGGAGGGCAGACAGCCGGAGCTCATCCACGCTCTGGCTATCCCCATACAAAGGGCAGACACGCAGAGCTCATCCACGCTCTGGCTATCCCTATGCAAAGGGCAGACAGCCGGAGCTCATCCACGCTCTGGCTATCCCTATGCAAAGGGCAGACAGCCGGAGCTCATCCATGCTCTGGCTATCCCCATACAGAGGACAGACAGCCAGTGCTCATCCACGCTCTGGCTATCCCCATACAAAGGACAAACAGCTGGAGCTCATCCACGCTCTGGCTATCCCAATACACAGGGCAGACAGCCGGAGCTCATCCACGCTCTGGCTATCCCCATATAGAGGACAGACAGCCGGAGCTCATCCACGCTCTGGCTATCCCCATACAAATGACAGACAGCCGGAACTCGCTCACGCTCTGGCTATCCCCATACACAGGGCAGACAGCCGGAGCTCATCCACGCTCTAGCTATCCCCATACAGAGGACAGACAGCCGGAACTCGCTCACGCTCTGGCTATCCCCATACAGAGGGCAGACAACCGGAGCTCATCCACGCTCTGGCTATCCCCATACAGAGGACAGACAGCCGGAGCTCATCCACGCTCTGGCTATCCCCATACAGAGGACAGACAGCCGGTGCTCATCCACGCTCTGGCTATCCCCATACAGAGGGCAGACAGCCGGAGCTCATCCACGCTCTGGCTATCCCCATACACAGGGCAGACAGGCAGAGATCATTCATGCTCTGGCTATCCCTATGCAAAGGGCAGACAGCCGGAGCTCATCCACGCTCTGTCTATCCTTATGCAAAGGGCAGACAGCCGGAGCTCATCCATGCTCTGGCTATCCCCATACAGAGGACAGACAGCTGGAGCTCATCCACGCTCTGGCTATCCCCATACACAGGGCAGACAGGCGGAGCTCATCCACGCTCTGGCTATCCCTATGCAAAGGGCAGACAGCCGGAGCTCATCCATGCTCTGTCTATCCCTATGCAAAGGGCAGACAGCCGGAGCTCATCCACGCTCTGGCTATCCCCATACACAGGGCAGACAGGCGGAGCTCATCCACGCTCTGGCTATCCCTATGCAAAGGGCAGACAGCCGGAGCTCATCCACGCTCTGGCTATTCCCATAGAGAGGGCAGACAGCCAGTGCTCATCCACGCTCTGGCTATCCCCATACATAGGACAGACAGCCGGAGCTCATCCACGCTCTGGCTATCCCCATACAGAGGGCAGACAGCCGGAGCTCATCCACGCTCTGGCTATCCCCATACAGAGGGCAGACAACCGGAGCTCATCCAGGCTCTGGCTATCCCCATACATAGGGCAGACAGCCGGAGCTCATCCACGCTCTGGCTATCCCCATAAACTGGGCAGACAGCCGGAGGTCGTCCACGCTCTGGCTATCCCTATGCAAAGGGCAGACAGCCAGAACTCGCTTACGCTCTGGCTATCCGCATACAGAGGGCAGACAGCCAGAACTCGCTTACGCTCTGGCTATCCGCATACAGAGGGCAGACGACCGGAGCTCATCCACGCTCTAGCTATCCCCATATGGAGGGCAGACAGCCGGAGCTCATCCACGCTCTGGCTATCCCCATATGGAGGGCAGACAGCCGGAGCTCATCCACGCTCTGGCTATCCCCATACGGAGGGCAGATAGCCGGAGCTCATCCACGCTCTGGCTATCCCCATACAGAGGGCAGACAGCCGGAGCTCATCCACGCTCTGGCTATCCCCATACACAGGGCAGACAGGCAGAGATCATTCATGCTCTGGCTATCCCTATGCAAAGGGCAAACAGCCGGAGCTCATCCACGCTCTGTCTATCCCTATGCAAAGGGCAGACAGCCGGAGCTCATCCATGCTCTGTCTATCCCTATGCAAAGGGCAGACAGCCGGAGCTCATCCACGCTCTGGCTATCCCCATACGGAGAGCAGACAGCCGGAGCTCATCCACGCTCTGGCTATCCACATACACAGGGCAGACAGCCGGAGTTCATCCACGCTCTGGCTATCCCTATGCAAAGGGCAGACAGCCAGAACTCGCTCACGCTCTGGCTATCCGCATACAGAGGGCAGACAACCGGAGCTCATCCACGCTCTGGCTATCCCCATACAGAGGACAGACAGCCAGTGCTCATCCACGCTCTGGCTATCCCCATACAAAGGACAAACAGCCGGAGCTCATCCATGCTCTGGCTATCCCAATACACAGGGCAGACAGCCGGAGCTCATCCACGCTCTGGCTATCCCCATATAGAGGACAGACAGCCAGAGCTCATCCACGCTCTGGCTATCCCCATAGAAATGACAGACAGCCGGAACTCGCTCACGCTCTGGCTATCCCCATACACAGGGCAGACAGCCGGAGCTCATCCACGCTCTAGCTATCCCCATACAGAGGACAGACAACCGGAACTCGCTCACGTTCTGGCTATCCCCATACAGAGGACAGACAGCCGGAACTCGCTCACGCTCTGGCTATCCCCATACAGAGGGCAGACAGCCGGAGGTCATCCACGCTCTGGCTATCCCTATGCAAAGGGCAGACAGCCGGAACTCGCTCACGCTCTGGCTATCCCCATACAGAGGGCAGACAACCGGAGCTCATCCACGCTCTGGCTATCCCCATAGAGAGGACAGACAGCCGGAGCTCATCCACGCTCTGGCTATCCCCATACAGAGGACAGACAGCCGGTGCTCATCCACGCTCTGGCTATCCCCATACAGAGGGCAGACAGCCGGAGCTCATCCACGCTCTGGCTATCCCCATACACAGGGCCGACAGGCGGAGCTCATCCACGCTCTGGCTATCCCTATGCAAAGGGCAGACAGCCGGAGCTCATCCATGCTCTGTCTATCCCTATGCAAAGGGCAGACAGCCGGAGCTCATCCACGCTCTGGCTATCCCCATACACAGGGCAGACAGGCGGAGCTCATCCACGCTCTGGCTATCCCTATGCAAAGGGCAGACAGCCGGAGCTCATCCACGCTCTGGCTATTCCCATAGAGAGGGCAGACAGCCAGTGCTCATCCACGCTCTGGCTATCCCCATACATAGGACAGACAGCCGGAGCTCATCCACGCTCTGGTTATCCCCATACAGAGGGCAGACAGCCGGAGCTCATCCACGATCTGGCTATCCCCATACAGAGGGCAGACAACCGGAGCTCATCCACGCTCTGGCTATCCCCATACATAGGGCAGACAGCCGGAGCTCATCCACGCTCTGGCTATCCCCATAAACTGGGCAGACAGCCGGAGGTCATCCACGCTCTGGCTATCCCTATGCAAAGGGCAGACAGCCAGAACTCGCTTACGCTCTGGCTATCCGCATACAGAGGGCAGACAGCCAGAACTCGCTTACGCTCTGGCTATCCGCATACAGAGGGCAGACAACCGGAGCTCGCTCACTCGCTCACTTGCTCACGCTCTGGCTATCCCCATACAGAGGGCAGACAACCGGAGCTCATCTACGCTCTGGCTATCCCCATACAGAGGACAGACAGCCGGAGCTCATTCACGCTCTGGCTATCCCCATACAGAGGTCAGACAGCCTGAGCTCATCCACACTCTGGCTATCCCCATACAGAGGGCAGACAGCCGGAGCTCATCCACGCTCTGGCTATCCCCATACATAGGGCAGACGGCCGGAGCTCATCCACGCTCTGGCTATCCCCATACATAGGGCAGACAGCCGGAGCTCATCCACGCTCTGGCTATCCCCATGAACTGGGCAGACAGCCGGAGGTCATCCACGCTCTGGCTATCCCTATGCAAAGGGCAGACAGCCAGAACTCGCTTACGCTCTGGCTATCCGCATACAGAGGGCAGACAACCAGAAATCGCTTACGCTCTGGCTATCCGCATACAGTGGGCAGACAACCAGAGCTCATCCACGCTCTGGCTATCCCCATACAGAGGACAGACAGCCGGAGCTCATCCACGCTCTGGCTATCCCCATACAGAGGGCAGACAGCCGGAGCTCATCCACGCTCTGGCTATCCCCATACAGAGGGCAGACAGCCGGAGCTCATCCACGCTCTGGCTATCCCCATACATAGGGCAGACGGCCGGAGCTCATCCACGCTCTGGCTATCCCCATACACAGGGCAGACAACCGGAGCTCATCCACGCTCTGGCTATCCCCAAACATAGGACAGACAGCCGGAGCTCATCCACGCTCTGGCTATCCCAATAAACTGGGCAGACAGCAGGAGGTCATCCACGCTCTGGCTATCGCTATGCAAAGGGCAGACAGCCAGAACTCGCTTACGCTCTGGCTATCCGCATACAGAGGGCAGACAGCCGGAGCTCATCCACGCTCTGGCTATCCCCATACATAGGGCAGACGGCCGGAGCTCATCCACGCTCTGGCTATCCCCATACAGAGGGCAGACAGCCAGTGCTCATCCACGCTCTGGCTATCCCCATACATAGGATAGACAGCCGGAGCTCATCCACGCTCTGGCTATCCCCATACACAGGGCAGACAGGCAGAGATTATTCATGCTCTGGCTATCCCTATGCAAAGGGCAGACAGCCGGAGCTCATCCACGCTCTGTCTATCCCTATGCAAAGGGCAGACAGCCGGAGCTCATCCATGCTCTGGCTATCCCCATACAGAGGACAGACAGCCGGAGCTCATCCACGCTCTGGCTATCCCCATACACAGGGTAGACAGGCGGAGCTCATCCACGCTCTGGCTATCCCTATGCAAAGGGCAGACTGCCGGAGCTCATCCACGCTCTATCTATCCCCATTGAGAGGGCAGACAGCCAGTGCTCATCCACGCTCTGGCTATCCCCATACAGAGGACAGACAGCCGGAGCTCATCCACGCTCTGGCTATCCCCATACACAGGGCAGACAGCCGGAGCTCATCCACGCTCTGGCTATCCCCATATAGAGGACAGACAGCCGGAGCTCATCCACGCTCTGGCTATCCCCATACAGAGGACAGACAGCCGGAACTCGCTCACGCTCTGGCTATCCCCATACACAGGGCAGACAGCCGGAGCTCATCCACGCTCTGGCTATCCCCATACAGAGGGCAGACAGCTGGAGGTCATCCATGCTCTGGCTATCCCTATGCATAGGGCAGACAGCCGGAACTGGCTGACGCTCTGGCTATCCCCATACAGAAGGCAGACATCCGGAGCTCATCCATGCTCTGGCTATCCCCATACAGAGGACAGACAGCCGGAGCTCATCCACGTTCTGGCTATCCCCATACAGAGGACAGACAACCGGAGCTCATCCATGCTCTGGCCATCCCCATTCACAGGGCATACGGCCGGAGCTCATCCACGCTCTGGCTATCCCCATACAGAGGGCAGACAACCGGAGCTCATCCATGCTCTGGCTATCCCCATACACAGGGCAGACAGCCGGAGCTCATCCACGCTCTGGCTATCCCCATACAGAGGGCAGACAGCCGGAGCTCATCCACGCTCTGGCTATCCCCATACAGAGGGCAGACAGCCGGAGCTCATCCACGCTCTGGCTATCCCCATACGGAGGGCAGACAGCCGGAGCTCATCCACGCTCTGGCTATCCCCATACACAGGGCAGACGGCCGGAGCTAATCCACGCTCTGGCTATCCCTATGCAATGGGCAGACAGCCAGAACTCGCTCACGCTCTGGCTATCCCCATACAGAGGGCAGACAACCGGAGCTCATCTACGCTCTGGCTATCCCCATACAGAGGACAGACAGCCGGAGCTCATCCACGCTCTGGCTATCCCCATACAGAGGACAGACAGCCGGAACTCGCTCACGCTCTGGCTATCCCCATACAGAGGACAGACAGCCGGAACTCGCTCACGCTCTGGCTATCCCCATACAGAGGACAGACAACCGGAGCTCATCCACGCTCTGGCTATCCCCATACAGAGGGCAGACAGCCGGAGCTCATCCACGCTCTGGCTATCCCCATACACAGGGCAGACAGCCGGACCTCATCCACGCTCTGGCTATCCCCATACACAGGGCAGACGGCCGGAGCTCATCCACGCTCTGGCTATCCCTATGCAAAGGGCAGACAGCCGCAACTCGCTCACGCTCTGGCTATCCCCATACAGAGGGCAGACAGCCGGAGCTCATCCATGCTCTGGCTATCCCCATTCACAGGGCAGACGGCCGGAGCTCATCCACGCTCTGGCTATCCCCATACAGAGGGCAGACAGCCGGAGCTCATCCACGCTCTGGCTATCCCCATACAGAGGACAGACAGCCGGAGCTCATCCACGCTCTGGCTATCCCCATACACAGGGCAGACAGGCGGAGCTCATCCACGCTCTGGCTATCCCTATGGAAAGGGCAGACAGCCGGAGCTCATCCACGCTCTGGCTATCCCCATAGAGACGGCAGACAGCCAGTGCTCATCCACGCTCTGGCTATCCCCATAGAGAGGGCAGACAGCCCGTGCTCATCCACGCTCTGGCTATCCCCATACAGAGGACAGACAGCCGGAGCTCATCCATGCTCTGGCTATCCCCATTCACAGGGCAGTCGGCCGGAGCTCATCCACGCTCTGGCTATCCCCATGTGGAGGGCAGACAGCCGGAGCTCATCAACGCTCTGGCTATCCCCATACTCAGGGCAGACAGCCGGAGGTCATCCACGCTCTGGCTATCCCTATGCAATGGGCAGACAGCCGGAACTCGCTCACGTTCTGGCTATCCGCATACAGAAGGCAGACAACCGGAGCTCATCCACGCTCTGGCTATCCCCATAGAGAGGGCAGACAGCCAGTGCTCATCTACGCTCTGGCTATCCCCATACAGAGGACAAACAGCCGGAGCTCATCCACGCTCTGGCTATCCCCATACACAGGGCAGACAGCCGGAGCTCATCCACGCTCTGGCTATCCCCATATAGAGGACAGACAGCTGGAGCTCATCCACGCTCTGGCTATCCCCATACAGAGGACAGACGGCCGGAGCTCATCCACGCTCTGGCTATCCCCATACACAGGGCAGACAACCGGAGCTCATCCACGCTCTGGCTATCCCCAAACATAGGACAGACAGCCGGAGCTCATCCACGCTCTGGCTATCCCAATAAACTGGGCAGACAGCAGGAGGTCATCCACGCTCTGGCTATCGCTATGCAAAGGGCAGACAGCCAGAACTCGCTTACGCTCTGGCTATCCGCATACAGAGGGCAGACAGCCGGAGCTCATCCACGCTCTGGCTATCCCCATACATAGGGCAGACGGCCGGAGCTCATCCACGCTCTGGCTATCCCCATACAGAGGGCAGACAGCCAGTGCTCATCCACGCTCTGGCTATCCCCATACATAGGATAGACAGCCGGAGCTCATCCACGCTCTGGCTATCCCCATACACAGGGCAGACAGGCAGAGATTATTCATGCTCTGGCTATCCCTATGCAAAGGGCAGACAGCCGGAGCTCATCCACGCTCTGTCTATCCCTATGCAAAGGGCAGACAGCCGGAGCTCATCCATGCTCTGGCTATCCCCATACAGAGGACAGACAGCCGGAGCTCATCCACGCTCTGGCTATCCCCATACACAGGGTAGACAGGCGGAGCTCATCCACGCTCTGGCTATCCCTATGCAAAGGGCAGACTGCCGGAGCTCATCCACGCTCTATCTATCCCCATTGAGAGGGCAGACAGCCAGTGCTCATCCACGCTCTGGCTATCCCCATACAGAGGACAGACAGCCGGAGCTCATCCACGCTCTGGCTATCCCCATACACAGGGCAGACAGCCGGAGCTCATCCACGCTCTGGCTATCCCCATATAGAGGACAGACAGCCGGAGCTCATCCACGCTCTGGCTATCCCCATACAGAGGACAGACAGCCGGAACTCGCTCACGCTCTGGCTATCCCCATACACAGGGCAGACAGCCGGAGCTCATCCACGCTCTGGCTATCCCCATACAGAGGGCAGACAGCTGGAGGTCATCCATGCTCTGGCTATCCCTATGCATAGGGCAGACAGCCGGAACTGGCTGACGCTCTGGCTATCCCCATACAGAAGGCAGACATCCGGAGCTCATCCATGCTCTGGCTATCCCCATACAGAGGACAGACAGCCGGAGCTCATCCACGTTCTGGCTATCCCCATACAGAGGACAGACAACCGGAGCTCATCCATGCTCTGGCCATCCCCATTCACAGGGCATACGGCCGGAGCTCATCCACGCTCTGGCTATCCCCATACAGAGGGCAGACAACCGGAGCTCATCCATGCTCTGGCTATCCCCATACACAGGGCAGACAGCCGGAGCTCATCCACGCTCTGGCTATCCCCATACAGAGGGCAGACAGCCGGAGCTCATCCACGCTCTGGCTATCCCCATACAGAGGGCAGACAGCCGGAGCTCATCCACGCTCTGGCTATCCCCATACGGAGGGCAGACAGCCGGAGCTCATCCACGCTCTGGCTATCCCCATACACAGGGCAGACGGCCGGAGCTAATCCACGCTCTGGCTATCCCTATGCAATGGGCAGACAGCCAGAACTCGCTCACGCTCTGGCTATCCCCATACAGAGGGCAGACAACCGGAGCTCATCTACGCTCTGGCTATCCCCATACAGAGGACAGACAGCCGGAGCTCATCCACGCTCTGGCTATCCCCATACAGAGGACAGACAGCCGGAACTCGCTCACGCTCTGGCTATCCCCATACAGAGGACAGACAGCCGGAACTCGCTCACGCTCTGGCTATCCCCATACAGAGGACAGACAACCGGAGCTCATCCACGCTCTGGCTATCCCCATACAGAGGGCAGACAGCCGGAGCTCATCCACGCTCTGGCTATCCCCATACACAGGGCAGACAGCCGGACCTCATCCACGCTCTGGCTATCCCCATACACAGGGCAGACGGCCGGAGCTCATCCACGCTCTGGCTATCCCTATGCAAAGGGCAGACAGCCGCAACTCGCTCACGCTCTGGCTATCCCCATACAGAGGGCAGACAGCCGGAGCTCATCCATGCTCTGGCTATCCCCATTCACAGGGCAGACGGCCGGAGCTCATCCACGCTCTGGCTATCCCCATACAGAGGGCAGACAGCCGGAGCTCATCCACGCTCTGGCTATCCCCATACAGAGGACAGACAGCCGGAGCTCATCCACGCTCTGGCTATCCCCATACACAGGGCAGACAGGCGGAGCTCATCCACGCTCTGGCTATCCCTATGGAAAGGGCAGACAGCCGGAGCTCATCCACGCTCTGGCTATCCCCATAGAGACGGCAGACAGCCAGTGCTCATCCACGCTCTGGCTATCCCCATAGAGAGGGCAGACAGCCCGTGCTCATCCACGCTCTGGCTATCCCCATACAGAGGACAGACAGCCGGAGCTCATCCATGCTCTGGCTATCCCCATTCACAGGGCAGTCGGCCGGAGCTCATCCACGCTCTGGCTATCCCCATGTGGAGGGCAGACAGCCGGAGCTCATCAACGCTCTGGCTATCCCCATACTCAGGGCAGACAGCCGGAGGTCATCCACGCTCTGGCTATCCCTATGCAATGGGCAGACAGCCGGAACTCGCTCACGTTCTGGCTATCCGCATACAGAAGGCAGACAACCGGAGCTCATCCACGCTCTGGCTATCCCCATAGAGAGGGCAGACAGCCAGTGCTCATCTACGCTCTGGCTATCCCCATACAGAGGACAAACAGCCGGAGCTCATCCACGCTCTGGCTATCCCCATACACAGGGCAGACAGCCGGAGCTCATCCACGCTCTGGCTATCCCCATATAGAGGACAGACAGCTGGAGCTCATCCACGCTCTGGCTATCCCCATACGGAGGGCAGACAGCCGGAGCTCATCCACGCTCTGGCTATCCCCATACGGAGGGCAGACAGCCGGAGCTCATCCACGCTCTGGCTATCCCTATATAGAGGACACACAGCTGGAGCTCATCCACGCTCTGGCTATCCCCATACAAATGACAGACAGCCGGAACTCGCTCACGCTCTGGCTATCCCCATACACAGGGCAGACAGCCGGAGCTCATCCACGCTCTGGCTATCCCCATACAGAGGGCAGACAGCCGGAGCTCATCCACGCTCTGGCTATCCCCATACACAGGGCAGACGGCCGGAGCTCATCCACGCTCTGGCTATCCCCATACAGAGGGCAGACAACCGGAGCTCATCCATGCTCTGGCTATCCCCATACACAGGGCAGACGGCCGGAGCTCATCCACGCTCTGGCTATCCCCATACAGCGGGCAGACAACCGGAGCTAATCCACGCTCTGGCTATCCCCAAACATAGGTCAGACAGCCGGAGCTCATCCACACTCTGGCTATCCCCATAAACTGGGCAGACAGCCGGAGGTCATCCACGCTCTGGCTATCCCTATGCAAAGGGCAGACAGCCAGAACTCGCTTACGCTCTGGATATCCGCATACAGAGGGCAGACAACCAGAGCTCATCCACGCTCTGGCTATCCCCATACAGAGGACAGACAGCCGGAGCTCATCCACGCTCTGGCTATCCACATACGGAGGGCAGACAGCCGGAGATCATCCACGCTCTGGCTATCCCCATACAAAGGGCAGACAGCCGGAGCTCATCCACGCTCTAGCTATCCCCATACGGAGGGCAGACAACCGGAGCTCATCCACGCTCTGGCTATCCCCATACGGAGGGCATACAGCCGGAGCTCATCCACGCTTTGGCTATCCCCATACACAGGGCAGACAAGCAGAGCTCATCCACGCTCTGGCTATCCCTATGCAAAGAGCATACAGCCGGAGCTCATCCACGCTTTGGCTATCCCCATACACAGGGCAGACAGGCAGAGCTCATCCACGCTCTGGCTATCCCTATGCAAAGAGCAGACAGCCGGAGCTCATCCACGCTCTGGCTATCCTTTTGCAAAGGGCAGATAGCCGGAGCTCATCCATGCTCGGGCTATCCCCATACAGAGGACAGACAGCCGGAGCTCATCCACGCTCTGGCTATCCCCATACACAGGGCAGACAGGCGGAGCTCATCCACGCTCTGGCTATCCCTATGCAAAGGGCAGACAGCCGGAGCTCATCCACGCTCTGGCTATCCCCATAGAGACGGCAGACAGCCAGTGCTCATCCACGCTCTGGCTATCCCCATACAGAGGACAGACAGCCGGAGCTCATCCACGCTCTGGCTATCCCCATACACAGGGCAGACAGCCGGACCTCATCCACGCTCTGGCTATCCCCATACACAGGGCAGACGGCCGGAGCTCATCCACGCTCTGGCTATCCCTATGCAAAGGGCAGACAGCCGGAACTCGCTCACGCTCTGGCTATCCCCATACAGAGGGCAGACAGCCGGAGCTCATCCATGCTCTGGCTATCCCCATTCACAGGGCAGTCGGCCGGAGCTCATCCACGCTCTGGCTATCCCCATGTGGAGGGCAGACAGCCGGAGCTCATCAACGCTCTGGCTATCCCCATACCCAGGGCAGACAGCCGGAGGTCATCCACGCTCTGGCTATCCCTATGCAAAGGGCAGACAGCCGGAGCTCATCCATGCTCTGGCTATCCCCATACAGAGGACAGACAGCCGGAGCTCATCCACGCTCTGGCTATCTCCATGTGGAGGGCAGACATCCGGAGCTCATCCACACTCTGGCTATCCCCATACACAGGGCAGACAGCCGGAGGTCATCCACGCTCTGACTATCCCTATGCAATGGGCAGACAGCCGGAACTCGCTCACGTTCTGGCTATCTGCATCCAGAAGGCAGACAACCGGAGCTCATCCACGCTCTGGCTATCCCCATAGAGAGGGCAGACAGCCAGTGCTCATCTACTCTCTGGCTATCCCCATACAGAGGACAAACAGCCGGAGCTCATCCCCGGTCTGGCTATCCCTATGCAAAGGGCAGATAGCCGGAGCTCATCCATGCTCTGGCTATCCCCATACAGAGGACAGACAGCCGGAGCTCATCCACGCTCTGGCTATCCCCATACACAGGGCAGACAGACGGAACTCATCCACGCTCTGGCTATCCCTATGCAAAGGGCAGACAGCCGGAGCTCATCCACGCTCTGGCTATCCCCATACGGAGGGCAGACAACCGGAGCTCATCCACGCTCTGGCTATCCCCATACGGAGGGCATACAGCCGGAGCTCATCCACGCTTTGGCTATCCCCATACACAGGGCAGACAGGCAGAGCTCATCCACGCTCTGGCTATCCCCCTACACAGGGCAGACAGGCAGAGCTCATCCACGCTCTGGCTATCCCTATGCAAAGAGCAGACAGCCGGAGCTCATCCACGCTTTGGCTATCCCCATACACAGGGCAGACAGGCAGAGCTCATCCACGCTTTGGCTATCCCCATACACAGGGCAGACGGCCGGAGCTCATCCACGCTCTGGCTATCCCCATACAGAGGGCAGACAACCGGAGCTCATCCACGCTCTGGCTATCCCCATACACAGGGCAGATGGCTAGAGCTCATCCACGCTCTGGCTATCCCCATACAGCGGGCAGTCAACCGGAGCTAATCCACGCTCTGGCTATCCCCATACGGAGGGCAGACAGCCGGAGCTCATCCACGCTCTGGCTATCCCCATACACAGGGCAGACAGCCGGAGCTCATCCACGCTCTAGCTATCCCCATACGGAGGGTAGACAACCGGAGCTCATCCACGCTCTGGCTATCCCCATACGGAGGGCAGACAGCCGGAGCTCATCCACGCTCTGGCTATCCCCATACGGAGGGCAGACAGCCGGAGCTCATCCACACTCTGGCTATCCCCATACGGAGGGCATACAGCCGGAGCTCATCCACGCTTTGGCTATCCCCATACACAGGGCAGACAGGCAGAGCTCATCCACGCTCTGGCTATCCCTATGCAAAGAGCAGACAGCCGGAGCTCATCCACGCTCTGGCTATCCCAATGCAAAGGGCAGACAGCCGGAGCTCATCCATGCTCTGGCTATCCCCATACAGAGGACAGACAGCCGGAGCTCATCCACGCTCTGGCTATCTCCATGTGGAGGGCAGACAGCCGGAGCTCATCCACACTCTGGCTATCCCCATACACAGGGCAGACAGCCGGAGGTCATCCACGCTCTGACTATCCCTATGCAATGGGCAGACAGCCGGAACTCGCTCACGCTCTGGCTATCCGCATACAGAGGGCAGACAACCGGAGCTCATCCACCCTCTGGCTATCCCCATAGAGAGGGAAGACAGCCAGTGCTCATCCACGCTCTGGCTATCCCCAAACAGAGGGCAGACAGCCGGAGCTGATCCACGCTCTGGCTATCCCCATACACAGGGCAGATGGCCAGAGCTCATCCACGCTCTGGCTATCCCCATAGAGAGGGCAGACAGCCGGAGCTCATCCACGCTCTGGCTCTCCCCATAGAGAGGGCAGACAGCCCGTGCTCATCCACGCTGTGGCTATCCCCATACAGAGTACAGACAGCCGGAGCTCATCCACGCTCTGGCTATCCCCATACACAGGGCAGACAGCCGGAGCTCATCCACTCTCTGGCTATCCCCATATAGAGGACAGACAGCCGGAGCTCATCCACGCTCTGGATATCCCCATACAAATGACAGACAGCCGGAACTCGCTCACGCTCTGGCTATCCCCATACACAGGGCAGACAGCCAGAGCTCATCCACGCTCTGGCTATCCCCATACTAAGGACAGACAGCCAGAGCTCATCCATGCTCTGGCTATCCCCATACAGAGGACAGACAGCCGGAGCTCATCCACGTTCTGGCTATCCCCATACAGAGGGCAGACAGCCGGAGCTCATCCATGCTCTGGCTATCCCCATTCACAAGGCAGACGGCCGGAGCTCATCCACGCTCTGGCTATCCCCATACAGAGGGCAGACAATCGGAGCTCATCCACGCTCTGGCTATCCCCATATGGAGGGCAGCCAGCCGGAGCTCATCCACGCTCTGGCTATCCCCATACTGAGTGTAGACAGCCGGAGCTCATCCACGCTCTGAATATCCCCATACGGAGGGCAGACAGCCGGAGCTCATCCACGCTCTGGCTATCCCCATACACAGGGCAGACAGCCGGAGCTCATCCACGCTATAGCTATCCCCATACGGAGGGCAGACAACCGGAGCTCATCCACGCTCTGGCTATCCCCATACGGAGGGCAGACAGCCGGAGCTCATCCACGCTCTGGCTATCCCCATACAGCGGGCAGACAACCGGAGCTAATCCACGCTCTGGCTATCCCCAAACATAGGGCAGACAGCCGGAGCTCATCCACACTCTGGCTATCCCCATAAACTGGGCAGACAGCCGGAGGTCATCCACGCTCTGGCTATCCCTATGCAAAGGGCAGACAACCAGAGCTCATCCACGCTCTGGCTATCCCCATACAGAGGACAGACAGCCGGAGCTCATCCACGCTCTGGCTATCCCCATACGGAGGGCAGACAGCCGGAGATCATCCACGCTCTGGCTATCCCCATACAAAGGGCAGACAGCCGGAGCTCATCCACGCTCTAGCTATCCCCATACGGAGGGCAGACAACCGGAGCTCATCCACGCTCTGGCTATCCCCATACGGAGGGCATACAGCCGGAGCTCATCCATGCTTTGGCTATCCCCATACACAGGGCAGACAAGCAGAGCTCATCCACGCTCTGGCTATCCCTATGCAAAGAGCAGACAGCCGGAGCTCATCCACGCTTTGGCTATCCCCATACACAGGGCAGACAGGCAGAGCTCATCCACTCTCTGGCTATCCCTATGCAAAGAGCAGACAGCCGGAGCTCATCCACGCTCTGGCTATCCCTTTGCAAAGGGCAGATAGCCGGAGCTCATCCATGCTCGGGCTATCCCCATACAGAGGACAGACAGCCGGAGCTCATCCACGCTCTGGCTATCCCCATACTCAGGGCAGACAGGCGGAGCTCATCCACGCTCTGGCTATCCCTATGCAAAGGGCAGACAGCCGGAGCTCATCCACGCTCTGGCTATCCCCATAGAGACGGCAGACAGCCGGAGCTCATCCACGCTCTGGCTATCCCCATACACAGGGCAGACAGCCGGACCTCATCCACGCTCTGGCTATCCCCATACACAGGGCAGACGGCCGGAGCTCATCCACGCTCTGGCTATCCCTATGCAAAGGGCAGACAGCCGGAACTCGCTCACGCTCTGGCTATCCCCATACAGAGGGCAGACAGCCGGAGCTCATCCATGCTCTGGCTATCCCCATTCACAGGGCAGTCGGCCGGAGCTCATCCACGCTCTGGCTATCCCCATGTGGAGGGCAGACAGGCGGAGCTCATCAACGCTCTGGCTATCCCCATACCCAGGGCAGACAGCCGGAGGTCATCCACGCTCTGGCTATCCCTATGCAATGGGCAGACAGCCGGAACTCGCTCACGTTCTGGCTATCCGCATCCAGAAGGCAGACAACCGGAGCTCATCCACGCTCTGGCTATCCCCATAGAGAGGGCAGACAGCCAGTGCTCATCTACTCTCTGGCTATCCCCATACAGAGGACAAACAGCCGGAGCTCATCCCCGGTCTGGCTATCCCTATGCAAAGGGCAGATAGCCGGAGCTCATCCATGCTCTGGCTATCCCCATACAGAGGACAGACAGCCGGAGCTCATCCACGCTCTGGCTATCCCCATACACAGGGCAGACAGACGGAACTCATCCACGCTCTGGCTATCCCTATGCAAAGGGCAGACAGCCGGAGCTCATCCACGCTCTGGCTATCCCCATACGGATTGCAGACAACCGGAGCTCATCCACGCTCTGGCTATCCCCATACGGAGGGCATACAGCCGGAGCTCATCCACGCTTTGGCTATCCCCATACACAGGGCAGACAGGCAGAGCTCATCCACGCTCTGGCTATCCCCCTACACAGGGCAGACAGGCAGAGCTCATCCACGCTCTGGCTATCCCTATGCAAAGAGCAGACAGCCGGAGCTCATCCACGCTTTGGCTATCCCCATACACAGGGCAGACAGGCAGAGCTCATCCACGCTCTGGCTATCCCTATGCAAAGAGCAGACAGCCGGAGCTCATCCACGCTCTGGCTATCCCTATGCAAAGGGCAGATAGCCGGAGCTCATCCATACTCTGGCTATCCCCATACAGAGGACAGACAGCCGGAGCTCATCCACGCTCTGGCTATCCCCATACACAGGGCAGACAGGCGGAGCTCATCCACGCTCTGGCTATCCCTATGCAAAGGGCAGACAGCCGGAGCTCATCCACGCTCTGGCTATCCCCATAGAGACGGCAGACAGCCAGTGCTCATCCACGCTCTGGCTATCCCCATACAGAGGACAGACAGCCGGAGCTCATCCACGCTCTGGCTATCCCCATAAACAGGGCAGACAGCCGGACCTCATCCACGCTCTGGCTATCCCCATACACAGGGCAGACGGCCGGAGCTCATCCACGCTCTGGCTATCCCTATGCAAAGGGCAGACAGCCGGAACTCGCTCACGCTCTGGCTATCCCCCTACAGAGGGCAGACAGCCGGAGCTCATCCATGCTCTGGCTATCCCCATTCACAGGGCAGTCGGCCGGAGCTCATCCACGCTCTGGCTATCCGCATCCAGAAGGCAGACAACCGGAGCTCATCCACGCTCTGGCTATCCCCATACCCAGGGCAGACAGCCGCAGGTCATCCACGCTCTGGCTATCCCTATGCAATGGGCAGACAGCCGGAACTCGCTCACGTTCTGGCTATCCGCATCCAGAAGGCAGACAACCGGAGCTCATCCACGCTCTGGCTATCCCCATAGAGAGGGCAGACAGCCAGTGCTCATCTACTCTCTGGCTATCCCCATACAGAAGACAAACAGCCGGAGCTCATCCACGCTCTGGCTGTCCCCATACACAGGGCAGACAGCCGGAGCTCATCCACGCTCTGGCTATCCCCATATAGAGGACAGACAGCTGGAGCTCATCCACGCTCTGGCTATCCCCATACAAATGACAGACAGCCGGAACTCGCTCACGCTCTGGCTATCCCCATACACAGGGCAGACAGCCGGAGCTCATCCACGCTCTGGCTATCCCCATACAGAGGGCAGACAGCCGGAGCTCATCCACGCTCTGGCTATCCCCATACACAGGGCAGACGGCCGGAGCTCATCCACGCTCTGGCTATCCCCATACAGAGGGCAGACAACCGGAGCTCATCCACGCTCTGGCTATCCCCATACACAGGGCAGATGGCCAGAGCTCATCCACGCTCTGGCTATCCCCATACAGCGGGCAGACAACCGGAGCTAATCCATGCTCTGGCTATCCCCATACATAGGGCAGACAGCCGGAGCACATCCACACTCTGGCTATCCCCATAAACTGGGCAGACAGCCGGAGGTCATCCACGCTCTGGCTATCCCCATACGGAGGGCAGACAGCCGGAGCTCATCCACGCTCTGGCTATCCCCATACACAGGGCAGACAGCCGGAGCTCATCCACGCTCTAGCTATCCCCATACGGAGGGCAGACAACCAGAGCTCATCCACGCTCTGGCTATCCCCATACGGAGGGCAGACAGCCGGAGCTCATCCACGCTCTGGCTATCCCCATACGGAGGGCAGACAGCCGGAGCTCATCCACGCTCTGGCTATCCCCATACGGAGGGCATACAGTCGGAGCTCATCCACGCTTTGGCTATCCCCATACACAGGGCAGACGGCCGGAGCTCATCCATGCTCTGGCTATCCCCATACAGAGGGCAGACAACCGGAGCTCATCCACGCTCTGGCTATCCCCATACACAGGGCAGATGGCTAGAGCTCATCCACGCTCTGGCTATCCCCATACAGCGGGCAGACAACCGGAGCTAATCCACGCTCTGGCTATCCCCATACGGAGGGCAGACAGCCGGAGCTCATCCACGCTCGGGCTATCCCCATACACAGGGCAGACAGCCGGAGCTCATCCACGCTCTAGCTATCCCCATACGGAGGGTAGACAACCGGAGCTCATCCACGCTCTGGCTATCCCCATACGGAGGGCAGACAGCCGGAGCTCATCCACGCTCTGGCTATCCCCATACGGAGGGCAGACAGCCGGAGCTCATCCACACTCTGGCTATCCCCATACGGAGGGCATACAGCCGGAGCTCATCCACGCTTTGGCTATCCCCATACACAGGGCAGACAGGCAGAGCTCATCCACGCTCTGGCTATCCCTATGCAAAGAGCAGACAGCCGGAGCTCATCCACGCTCTGGCTATCCCAATGCAAAGGGCAGACAGCCGGAGCTCATCCATGCTCTGGCTATCCCCATACAGAGGACAGACAGCAGGAGCTCATCCACGCTCTGGCTATCTCCATGTGGAGGGCAGACAGCCGGAGCTCATCCACACTCTGGCTATCCCCATACACAGGGCAGACAGCCGGAGGTCATCCACGCTCTGACTATCCCTATGCAATGGGCAGACAGCCGGAACTCGCTCACGCTCTGGCTATCCGCATACAGAGGGCAGACAACCGGAGCTCATCCACGCTCTGGCTATCCCCATAGAGAGGGAAGACAGCCAGTGCTCATCCACGCTCTGGCTATCCCCAAACAGAGGGCAGACAGCCGGAGCTGATCCACGCTCTGGCTATCCCCATACACAGGGCAGATGGCCAGAGCTCATCCACGCTCTGGCTATCCCCATAGAGAGGGCAGACAGCCGGAGCTCATCCACGCTCTGGCTCTCCCCATAGAGAGGGCAGACAGCCCGTGCTCATCCACGCTGTGGCTATCCCCATACAGAGTACAGACAGCCGGAGCTCATCCACGCTCTGGCTATCCCCATACACAGGGCAGACAGCCGGAGCTCATCCACTCTCTGGCTATCCCCATATAGAGGACAGACAGCAGGAGCTCATCCACGCTCTGGATATCCCCATACAAATGACAGACAGCCGGAACTCGCTCACGCTCTGGCTATCCCCATACACAGGGCAGACAGCCAGAGCTCATCCACGCTCTGGCTATCCCCATACAGAGGACAGACAGCCAGAGCTCATCCATGCTCTGGCTATCCCCATACAGAGGACAGACAGCCGGAGCTCATCCACGTTCTGGCTATCCCCATACAGAGGGCAGACAGCCGGAGCTCATCCATGCTCTGGCTATCCCCATTCACAAGGCAGACGGCCGGAGCTCATCCACGCTCTGGCTATCCCCATACAGAGGGCAGACAATCGGAGCTGATCCACGCTCTGGCTATCCCCATATGGAGGGCAGCCAGCCGGAGCTCATCCACGCTCTGGCTATCCCCATACTGAGTGTAGACAGCCGGAGCTCATCCACGCTCTGAATATCCCCATACGGAGGGCAGACAGCCGGAGCTCATCCACGCTCTGGCTATCCCCATACACAGGGCAGACGGCCGAAGCTCATCCACGCTCTGGCTATCCCTATGCAAAGTTCAGACAGCCGGAGCTCATCCACGCTCTGGCTATCCCCATACACAGGGCAGACAGCCGGAGGTCATCCACGCTCTGGCTATCCCTATGCAATGGGCAGACAGCCGGAACTCGCTCACGCTCTGGCTATCCGCATACAGAGGGCAGACAGCCGGAGCTCATCCATGCTATGGCTATCCCCATACAGAGGGCAGACAGCCGGAGCTCATCCACGCTCTGGCTATCCCTATGCCTAGGGCAGACAGCCGGAACTCGCTCACGCTCTGGCTATCCCCATACAGAGGGCAGACAACCGGAGCTCATCCACGTTCTGGCTATCCCCATACAGAGGGCAGACAACCGGAGCTCATCCACGCTCTGGCTATCCCCATACAGAGGGCAGACAACCGGAGCTCATCCACGCTCTGGCTATCCCCATACACAGGGCAGACAGCTGGAGCTCATCCACGCTCTGGCTATCCCCATGCTGAGGGCAGACAGCCGGAGCTCATCCACGCTCTGGCTATCCCCATGTGGAGGGCAGACAGCCGGAGCTTATCCACGCTCTGGCTATCCCCATATAGAGGACAGACAGCCGGAGCTCATCCACGCTCTGGCTATCCCTATGCCTAGGGCAGACAGCCGGAACTCGCTCACGCTCTGGCTATCCGCATACAGAAGGCAGACAACCGGAGCTCATCCACGCTCTGGCTATCCGCATACAGAAGGCAGACAACCGGAGCTCATCCACGCTCTGGCTATCCCCATAGAGTGGGCAGACAGCCAGTGCTCATCCACGCTCTGGCTATCCCCATGCAGAGGACAAATAGCCGGAGCTCATCCACGCTCTGGCTATCCCCATACACAGGGCGGACAGCCGGAGCTCATCCACGCTCTGGCTATCCCCATATAGAGGACAGACAGCTGGAGCTCATCCACGCTCTGGCTATCCCCATACAAATGACAGACAGCCGGAACTCGCTCACGCTCTGGCTATCCCCATACACAGGGCAGACAGTTTGAGCTCATCCACGCTCTGGCTATCCCCATACACAGGGCAGACAGCCGGAGCTCATCCACGCTCTGGCTATCCCCATACACAGGGCAGACGGCCGGAGCTCATCCACGCTCTGGCTATCCCCATACAGAGGGCAGACAACCGGAGCTCATCCACGCTCTGGCTATCCCCATAGACTGGGCAGACGGCCGGAGCTCATCCACGGTCTGGCTATCCCCATACAGCGGGCAGACAACCGGAGCTAATCCACGCTCTGGCTATCCCCATACATAGGGCAGACAGCCGGAGCTCATGCACACTCTGGCTATCCCCATAAACTGGGCAGACAGCCGGAGGTCATCCACCCTCTGGCTATCCCTATGCAAAGGGCAGACAGCCAGAACTCGCTTACGCTCTGGATATCCGCATACAGAGGGCAGACAACCAGAACTCATCCACGCTCTGGCTATCCCCATACAGAGGACAGACAGCCGGAGCTCATCCACGCTCTGGCTATCCCCATACGGAGGGCAGACAGCCGGAGATCATCCACGCTCTGGCTATCCCCATACAAAGGGCAGACAGCCGGAGCTCATCCACGCTCTAGCTATCCCCATACGGAGGGCAGACACCCGGAGCTCATCCACGCTCTGGCTATCCCCATACGGAGGGCATACAGTCGGAGCTCATCCACGCTTTGGCTATCCCCATACACAGGGCAGACGGCCGGAGTTCATCCACGCTCTGGCTATCCCCATACAGAGGGCAGACAACCGGAGCTCATCCACGCTCTGGCTATCCCCATACACAGGGCAGATGGCTAGAGCTCATCCACGCTCTGGCTATCCCCATACAGCGGGCAGACAACCGGAGCTAATCCACGCTCTGGCTATCCCCATACGGAGGGCAGACAGCCGGAGCTCATCCACGCTCTGGCTATCCCCATACACAGGGCAGACAGCCGGAGCTCATCCACGCTCTAGCTATCCCCATACGGTGGGCAGACAACCGGAGCTCATCCACGCTCTGGCTATCCCCATACGGAGGGCAGACAGCCGGAGCTCATCCACGCTCTGGCTATCCCCATACGGAGGGCAGACAGCCGGAGCTCATCCACACTCTGGCTATCACCATACGGAGGGCATACAGCCGGAGCTCATCCACGCTTTGGCTATCCCCATACACAGGGCAGACAGGCAGAGCTCATCCACGCTCTGGCTATCCCTATGCAAAGAGCAGACAGCCGGAGCTCATCCACGCTCTGGCTATCGCAATGCAAAGGGCAGACAGCCGGAGCTCATCCATGCTCTGGCTATCCCCATACAGAGGACAGACAGCCGGAGCTCATCCACGCTCTGGCTATCTCCATGTGGAGGGCAGACAGCCGGAGCTCATCCACACTCTGGCTATCCCCATACACAGGGCAGACAGCCGGAGGTCGTCCACGCTCTGACTATCCCTATGCAATGGGCAGACAGCCGGAACTCGCTCACGCTCTGGCTATCCGCATAGAGAGGGAAGACAGCCAGTGCTCATCCACGCTCTGGCTATCCCCAAACAGAGGGCAGACAGCCGGAGCTGATCCACGCTCTGGCTATCCCCATACACAGGGCAGATGGCCAGAGCTCATCCACGCTCTGGCTATCCCCATAGAGAGGGCAGACAGCCGGAGCTCATCCACGCTCTGGCTCTAACCCATAGAGAGGGCAGACAGCCCGTGTTCATCCACGCTGTGGCTATCCCCATACAGAGTACAGACAGCCGGAGCTCATCCACGCTCTGGCTATCCCCATACACAGGGCAGACAGCCGGAGCTCATCCACTCTCTGGCTATCCCCATATAGAGGACAGACAGCCGGAGCTCATCCACGCTCTGGATATCCCCATACAAATGACAGACAGCCGGAATTCGCTCACGCTCTGGCTATCCCCATCCACAGGGCAGACAGCCAGAGCTCATCCACGCTCTGGCTATCCCCATACAGAGGACAGACAGCCAGAGCTCATCCATGCTCTGGCTATCCCCATACAGAGGACAGACAGCCGGAGCTCATCCACGTTCTGGCTATCCCCATACAGAGGGCAGACAGCCGGAGCTCATCCATGCTCTGGCTATCCCCATTCACAAGGCAGACGGCCGGAGCTCATCCACG
The DNA here is from genome assembly GCF_023856365.1 of Brienomyrus brachyistius. Taxonomy (NCBI): domain Eukaryota; kingdom Metazoa; phylum Chordata; class Actinopteri; order Osteoglossiformes; family Mormyridae; genus Brienomyrus; species Brienomyrus brachyistius. The sequence goes on along the minus strand of NW_026042531.1, from coordinate 49,705 downwards.
CTCTGGCTATCCCCATACAGAGGGCAGACAATCGGAGCTCATCCACGCTCTGGCTATCCCCATATGGAGGGCAGCCAGCCAGAGCTCATCCACGCTCTGGCTATCCCCATACTGACTGTAGACAGCCGGAGCTCATCCACGCTCTGAATATCCCCATACGGAGGGCAGACAGCCGGAGCTCATCCACGCTCTGGCTATCCCCATACACAGGGCAGACGGCCGAAGCTCATCCACGCTCTGGCTATCCCTATGCAAAGTTCAGACAGCCGGAGCTCATCCACGCTCTGGCTATCCCCATACACAGGGCAGACAGCCAGAGGTCATCCACGCTCTGGCTATCCCTATGCAATGGGCAGACAGCCGGAACTCGCTCACGCTCTGGCTATCCGCATACAGAGGGCAGACAGCCGGAGCTCATCCATGCTCTGGCTATCCCCATACAGAGGGCAGACAGCCGGAGCTCATCCACGCTCTGGCTATCCCTATGCCTAGGGCAGACAGCCGGAACTCGCTCACGCTCTGGCTATCCCCATACAGAGGGCAGACAACCGGAGCTCATCCACGCTCTGGCTATCCCCATACAGAGGGCAGACAACCGGAGCTCATCCACGCTCTGGCTATCCCCATACAGAGGGCAGACAACCGGAGCTCATCCACGCTCTGGCTATCCCCATACACAGGGCAGACAGCTGGAGCTCATCCACGCTCTGGCTATCCCCATGCTGAGGGCAGACAGCCGGAGCTCATCCACGCTCTGGCTATCCCCATGTGGAGGGCAGACAGCCGGAGCTTATCCACGCTCTGGCTATCCCCATACGGAGGGCAGACAGCCGGAGATCATCCACGCTCTGGCTATCCCCATACAAAGGGCAGACAGCCGGAGCTCATCCATGCTCTAGCTATCCCCATACGGAGGGCAGACACCCGGAGCTCATCCACGCTCTGGCTATCCCCATACGGAGGGCATACAGCCGGAGCTCATCCACGCTTTGGCTATCCCCATACACAGGGCAGACAGGCAGAGCTCATCCACGCTCTGGCTATCCCTATGCAAAGAGCAGACAGCCGGAGCTCATCCATGCTCTGGCTATCCCCATACAGAGGACAGACAGCCGGAGCTCATCCACGCTCTGGATATCCCCATACACAGGGCAGACAGGCGGAGCTCATCCACGCTCTGGCTATCCCTATGCAAAGGGCAGACAGCCGGAGCTCATCCACGCTCTGGCTATCCCCATAGAGACGGCAGACAGCCAGTGCTCATCCACGCTCTGGCTATCCCCATACACAGGGCAGACGGCCGAAGCTCATCCACGCTCTGGCTATCCCTATGCAAAGTTCAGACAGCCGGAGCTCATCCACGCTCTGGCTATCCCCATACACAGGGCAGACAGCCGGAGGTCATCCACGCTCTGGCTATCCCTATGCCTAGGGCAGACAGCCGGAACTCGCTCACGCTCTGGCTATCCGCATACAGAGGGCAGATAGCCGGAGCTCATCCATGCTCTGGCTATCCCCATACAGAGGGCAGACAGCCGGAGCTCATCCACGCTCTGGCTATCCCTATGCCTAGGGCAGACAGCCGGAACTCGCTCACGTTCTGGCTATCCCCATACAGAGGGCAGACAACCGGAGCTCATCCACGCTCTGGCTATCCCCATACAGAGGGCAGACAACCGGAGCTCATCCACGCTCTGGCTATCCCCATACAGAGGGCAGACAACCGGAGCTCATCCACGCTCTGGCTATCCCCATACACAGGGCAGACAGCTGGAGCTCATCCACGCTCTGGCTATCCCCATGCTGAGGGCAGACAGCCGGAGCTCATCCACGCTCTGGCTATCCCCATGTGGAGGGCAGACAGCCGGAGCTTATCCACGCTCTGGCTATCCCCATATAGAGGACAGACAGCCGGAGCTCATCCACGCTCTGGCTATCCCTATGCCTAGGGCAGACAGCCGGAACTCGCTCACGCTCTGGCTATCCGCATACAGAAGGCAGACAACCTGAGCTCATCCACGCTCTGGCTATCCGCATACAGAAGGCAGGCAACCGGAGCTCATCCACGCTCTGGCTATCCCCATAGAGTGGGCAGACAGCCAGTGCTCATCCACGCTCTGGCTATCCCCATACAGAGGACAAATAGCCGGAGCTCATCCACGCTCTGGCTATCCCCATACACAGGGCGGACAGCCGGAGCTCATCCACGCTCTGGCTATCCCCATATAGAGGACAGACAGCTGGAGCTCATCCACGCTCTGGCTATCCCCATACAAATGACAGACAGCCGGAACTCGCTCACGCTCTGGCTATCCCCATACACAGGGCAGACAGCCGGAGCTCATCCACGCTCTGGCTATCCCCATACACAGGGCAGACGGCCGGAGCTCATCCACACTCTGGCTATCCCCATACAGAGGTCAGACAACCGGAGCTCATCCACGCTCTGGCTATCCCCATAGACTGGGCAGACGGCCGGAGCTCATCCACGGTCTGGCTATCCCCATACAGCGGGCAGACAACCGGAGCTAATCCACGCTCTGGCTATCCCCATACATAGGGCAGACAGCCGGAGCTCATGCACACTCTGGCTATCCCCATAAACTGGGCAGACAGCCGGAGGTCATCCACCCTCTGGCTATCCCTATGCAAAGGGCAGACAGCCAGAACTCGCTTATGCTCTGGATATCCGCATACAGAGGGCAGACAACCAGAGCTCATCCACGCTCTGGCTATCCCCATACAGAGGACAGACAGCCGGAGCTCATCCACGCTCTGGCTATCCCCATACGGAGGGCAGACAGCCGGAGATCATCCACGCTCTGGCTATCCCCATACAAAGGGCAGACAGCCGGAGCTCATCCACGCTCTAGCTATCCCCATACGGAGGGCAGATACCCGGAGCTCATCCACGCTCTGGCTATCCCCATACGGAGGGCATACAGCCGGAGCTCATCCACGCTTTGGCTATCCCCATACACAGGGCAGACAGGCAGAGCTCATCCACGCTCTGGCTATCCCTATGCAAAGAGCAGACAGCCGGAGCTCATCCATGCTCTGGCTATCCCCATACAGAGGACAGACAGCCGGAGCTCATCCACGCTCTGGATATCCCCATACACAGGGCAGACAGGCGGAGCTCATCAACGCTCTTGCTATCCCTATGCAAAGGGCAGACAGCCGGAGCTCATCCACGCTCTGGCTATCCCCATAGAGACGGCAGACAGCCAGTGCTCATCCACGCTCTGGCTATCCCCATACAGAGGACAGACAGCTGGAGCTCATCCACGCTCTGGCTATCCCCATACACAGGGCAGACAGCCGGACCTCATCCACGCTCTGGCTATCCCCATACACAGGGCAGACGGCCGGAGCTCATCCACGCTCTGGCTATCCCTATGCAAAGGGAAGACAGCCGGAACTCGCTCACGCTCTGGCTATCCCCATACAGAGGGCAGACACCCGGAGCTCATCCATGCTCTGGCTATCCCCATTCACAGGGCAGACGGCCGGAGCTCATCCACGCTCTGGCTATCCCCATGTGGAGGGCAGACAGCCGGAGCTCATCAACGCTATGGCTATCCCCATACCCAGGGCAGACCGCCGGAGGTCATCCACGCTCTGGCTATCCCTATGCAATGGGCAGACAGCCGGAACTCGCTCACGCTCTGGCTATCCGCATACAGAAGGCAGACAACCGGAGCTCATCCACGCTCTGGCTATCCCCATAGAGAGGGCAGACAGCCAGTGCTCATCTACGCTCTGGCTATCCCCATACAGAGGACAAACAGCCGGAGCTCATCCACGCTCTGGCTATCCCCATACACAGGGTAGACAGCCGGAGCTCATCCACGCTCTGGCTATCCCCATATAGAGGACAGACAGCTGGAGCTCATCCACGCTCTGGCTATCCCCATACAAATGACAGACAGCCGGAACTCGCTCACGCTCTGGCTATCCCCATACACAGGGCAGACAGCCGGAGCTCATCCACGCTCTGGCTATCCCTATGCAAAGGGCAGACAGCCGGAGCTCATCCACGCTCTGGCTATCCCCATACACAGGGCAGACAGCCGGAGGTCATCCACGCTCTGGCTATCCCTATGCAATGGGCAGACAGCCGGAACTCGCTCACGCTCTGGCTATCCGCATACAGAGGGCAGACAGCCGGAGCTCATCCATGCTCTGGCTATCCCCATACAGAGGGCAGACAGCCGGAGCTCATCCACGCTCTGGCTATCCCCATATAGAGGACAGACAGCCGGAGCTCATCCACGCTCTGGCTATCCCCATACACAGGGCAGACAGCCGGAGGTCATCCACGCTCTGGCTATCCCTATGCAATGGGCAGACAGCCGGAACTCGCTCACGCTCTTACTATCCGCATACAGAGGGCAGACAGCCGGAACTCGCTCACGCTCTGGCTATCCGCATACAGAGGGCAGACAGCCGGAGCTCATCCATGCTCTGGCTATCCCCATACAGAGGGCAGACAACCGGAGCTCATCCACGCTCTGGCTATCCCCATACACAAGGCAGACAGGCGGAGCTCATCCACGCTCTGGCTATCCCAATGCAAAGGGCAGACAGCAGGAGCTCATCCACGCTCTGGCTATCCCCATAGAGAGGGCAGACAGCCAGTGCTCATCCACGCTCTGGCTATCCCCAAACAGAGGACAGACAGCCGGAGCTCATCCACGCTCTGGCTATCCCCATACACAAGGCAGACAGTCGGAGCTCATCCACGCTCTGGCTATCCCCATACGGAGGGCAGATAGCCGGAGCTCATCCACGCTCTGGCTATCCCCATGTGGAGTGCAGACAGCCAGAGCTCATCCACGCTCTGGTTATCCCCATACGGAGGGCAGACAGCCGGAGCTCATCCACGCTCTGGCTATCCCCATACGGAGGGCAGACAGCCTGAGCTCATCCACGCTCTGGCTATCCCCATACGGAGGGCAGACAGCCGGAGCTCATCCACGCTCTGGCTATCCCCATACGGAGGGGAGACAGCCGGAGCTCATCCACGCTCTGGCTATCCCCATACGGAGGGCAGACAGCCGGAGCTCATCCACGCTCTGGCTATCCCTATACAAAGCGCAGATAGCCGGAGCTCATCCACTCTCTGGCTATCCCCATACACAAGGCAGACAGGCGGAGCTCATCCACGCTCTGGCTATCCCTATGCAAAGGGCAGACAGCCGGAGCTCATCCACGCTCTGGCTATCCCCATAGAGAGGGCAGACAGCCAGTGCTCATCCACGCTCTGGCTATCCCCATACAGAGGACAGACAGCCGGAGCTCATCCACGTTCTGGCTATCCCCATACACAGGGCAGACAGGCGGAGCTCATCCACGCTCTGGCTATCCCTATGCAAAGGGCAGACAGCCGGAGCTCATCCACGCTCAGGCTTTCCCCATAGAGAGGGCCGACAGCCAGTGCTCATCCACGCTCTGGCTATCCCCATACAGAGGACAGACAGCCGGAGCTCATCCACGCTCTGGCTATCCCCATACACAGGGCAGACAGCCGGAGCTCATCAACGCTCTGGCTATCCCCATACAGAGGACATACAACCGGAGCTCATCCACGCTCTGGCTATCCCCATACGGAGGGCAGACAGCCGGAGCTCATCCACGCTCTGGCTATCCACATACACAGGGCAGACAGCCGGAGGTCATCCACGCTCTGGCTATCCCTATGCAAAGGGCAGACAGCCGGAACTCGCTCACGCTCTGGCTATCCACATACACAGGGCAGACAGCTGGAGCTCATCCACGCTCTGGCTATCCCCATGTGGAGTGCAGACATCCGGAGCTCATCCACGCTCTGGCTATCCCCATACGGAGGGCAGACAGCCGGAGCTCATCCACGCTCTGGCTATCCCCATACGGAGGGCAGACAGCCGGAGCTCATCCACGCTCTGGCTATCCCCATACGGAGGGCAGACAGCCGGAGCTCATCCACGCTCTTGCTATCCCCATACGGAGGGCAGACAGGCAGAGCTCATCCACGCTCTGGCTATCCCTATACAAAGGGCAGATAGCCGGAGCTCATCCACGCTCTGGCTATCCCTATGCAAAGGGCAGACAGCCGGAGCTCATCCATGCTCTGGCTATCCCCATACAGAGGACAGACAGCCGGAGCTCATCCACGCTCTGGCTATCCCCATACACAAGGCAGACAGGCGGAGCTCATCCACGCTCTGGCTATCCCAATGCAAAGGGCAGACAGCCAGAACTCGCTTACGCTCTGGCTATCCGCATACAGAGGGCAGACAGCCAGAACTCGCTTACGCTCTGGCTATCCGCATACAGAGGGCAGACAACCGGAGCTCATCCACGCTCTGGCTATCCCCATACACAAGGCAGACAGGCGGAGCTCATCCACGCTCTGGCTATCCCAATGCAAAGGGCAGACAGCAGGAGCTCATCCACGCTCTGGCTATCCCCATAGAGAGGGCAGATAGCCAGTGCTCATCCACGCTCTGGCTATCCCCATACAGAGGACAGACAGCCGTAGCTCATCCACGTTCTGGCTATCCCCATACACAGGGCAGACAGGCGGAGCTCATCCACGCTCTGGCTATCCCTATGCAAAGGGCAGACAGCCGGAGCTCATCTACGCTCTGGCTTTCCCCATAGAGAGGGCCGACAGCCAGTGCTCATCCACGCTCTGGCTATCCCCATACAGAGGACAGACAGCCGGAGCTCATCCACGCTCTGGCTATCCCCATACACAGGGCAGACAGCCGGAGCTCATCAACGCTCTGGCTATCCCCATATAGAGGACAGACAGCCGGAGCTCATCCACGCTCTGGCTATCTCCATACAAATGACAGACAGCCCGAACTCGCTCACGCTCTGGCTATCCCCATACACAGGGCAGACAGCCGGAGCTCATCCACGCTCTGGCTATCCCCATACAGAGGACAGACAGCTGGACGTCGCTCACGCTCTGGCTATCCCCATACAGAGGACAGACAGCCGGAAATCGCTCACGCTCTGGCTATCCCCATACAGAGGGCAGACAGGCGGAGCTTATCCACGCTCTGGCTATCCCCATACAGAGGGCAGACAGCCGGAGCTCATGCACGCTCTGGCTATCCCCATACATAGGGCAGACAGCCGGAGCTCATCCACACTCTGGCTAACCCCATACGGAGGGCAGACAGCCGGAGCTCATCCACGCTCTGGCTATCCCCATACAGATAGCAGACAGCCGGAGCTCATCCACGCTCTGGCTATCCCCATACGGAGGGCAGACAGCCGGAGCTCATCCACGCTCTGGCTATCCCCATACACAGGGCAGACAGCTGGAGCTCATCCACGCTCTGGCTATCCCCATGTGGAGTGCAGACAGGCGGAGCTCATCCACGCTCTGGCTATCCCCATACGCAGGGCAGACAGCCGGAGCTCATCCACGCTCTGGCTATCCCCATACGGAGGGCAGACAGCCGGAGCTCATCCACGCTCTGGCTATCCCCATATGGAGGGCAGACAGGCAGAGCTCATGCACGCTCTGGATATCCCTATACAAAGGGCAGATAGCCGGAGCTCATCCACGCTCTGGCTATCCCTATGCAAAGGGCAGACAGCCGGAGCTCATCCATGCTCTGGCTATCCCCATACAGAGGACAGACAGCCGGAGCTCATCCACGCTCTGGCTATCCCCATACACAAGGCAGACAGGCAGAGCTCATCCACGCTCTGGCTATCCCTATGCAAAGGGCAGACAGCAGGAGCTCATCCACGCTCTGGCTATCCCCATAGAGAGGGCAGACAGCCAGTGCTCATCCACGCTCTGGCTATCCCCATACAGAGGACAGACAGCCGGAGCTCATCCACGTTCTGGCTATCCCCATACACAGGGCAGACAGGCGGAGCTCATCCACGCTCTGGCTATCCCTATGCAAAGGGCAGACAGCCGGAGCTCATCTACGCTCTGGCTTTCCCCATAGAGAGGGCCGACAGCCAGTGCTCATCCACGCTCTGGCTATCCCCATACAGAGGACAGACAGCCGGAGCTCATCCACGCTCTGGCTATCCCCATAAACAGGGCAGACAGCCGGAGCTCATCAACGCTCTAGCTATCCCCATATAGAGGACAGACAGCCGGAGCTCATCCACGCTCTGGCTATCTCCATACAAATGACAGACAGCCCGAACTCGCTCACGCTCTGGCTATCCCCATACACAGGGCAGACAGCCGGAGCTCATCCACGCTCTGGCTATCCCCATACAGAGGACAGACAGCTGGACGTCGCTCACGCTCGGGCTATCCCCATACTGAGGACAGACAGCCGGAAATCGCTCACGCTCTGGCTATCCCCATACAGAGGGCAGACAGCCGGAGCTTTTCCACGCTCTGGCTATCCCCATACAGAGGACAGACAGCCGGAGCTCATCCACGCTCTGGCTATCCCCATACGGAGGGCAGACAGCCAGAGCTCATCCACGCTCTGGCTATCCACATACACAGGGCAGACAGCCGGAGGTCATCCACGCTCTGGCTATCCCTATGCAAAGGGCAGACAGCCGGAACTCGCTCACGCTCTGGCTATCCACATACACAGGGCAGACAGCGGGAGCTCATCCACGCTCTGGCTATCCCCATGTGGAGTGCAGACAGCCGGAGCTCATCCACGCTCTGGCTATCCCCATACGGATGGCAGACAGCCGGAGCTCATCCACGCTCTGGCTATCCCCATACGGAGGGCAGACAGCCGGAGCTCATCCACGCTCTGGCTATCCCCATACGGAGGGCAGACAGCCGGAGCTCATCCACGCTCTGGCTATCCCCATACGGAGGGCAGACAGGCAGAGCTCATCCACGCTCTGGCTATCCCTATACAAAGGGCAGATAGCCGGAGCTCATCCACGCTCTGGCTATCCCTATGCAAAGGGCAGACAGCCGGAGCTCATCCACGCTCTGGCTTTCCCCATAGAGAGGGCCGACAGCCAGTGCTCATCCACGCTCTGGCTATCCCCATACAGAGGACAGACAGCCGGAGCTCATCCACGCTCTGGCTATCCCCATACATAGGGCAGACAGCCGGAGCTCATCAACGCTCTGGCTATCCCCATATAGAGGACAGACAGCCGGAGCTCATCCACGCTCTGGCTATCTCCATACAAATGACAGACAGCCCGAACTCGCTCACGCTCTGGCTATCCCCATACACAGGGCAGACAGCCGGAGCTCATCCACGCTCTGGCTATCCCCATACAGAGGACAGACAGCTGGACGTCGCTCACGCTCTGGCTATCCCCATCCAGAGGACAGACAGCCGGAACTCGCTCACGCTCTGGCTATCCCCATACAGAGGGCAGACAGCCGGAGTTTATCCACGCTCTGGCTATCCCCATACAGAGGGCAGACAGCCGGAGGTCATGCACGCTCTGGCTATCCCCATATGGAGGGCAGACAGCCGGAGCTCATCCACGCTCTGGCTATCCCCATACGGAGGGCAGACAGCCGGAGCTCATCCACGCTCTGGCTATCCCCATACAGAGAGCAGACAGCCGGAGCTCATCCACGCTCTGGCTATCCCCATACGGAGGGCAGACAGCCGGAGCTCATCCACGCTCTGGCTATCCCCATACACAGGGCAGACAGCCGGAGGTCATCCACGCTCTGGCTATCCCTATGCAAAGGGCAGACAGCCGGAACTAGCTCAGGCTCTGGCTATCCGCATACAGAGGGCAGATAACCGGAGCTCATCCACGCTTTGGCTATCCCCATACACAGGGGAGACAGCCGGAGCTCATCCACACTCTGGCTATCCCCATATAGAGGACAGACAGCTGGAGCTCATCCACGCTCTGGCTATCCCCATACAAATGACAGACAGCCGGAACTCGCTCACGCTCTGGCTATCCCCATACAGAGGGCAGACAGCCGGAGTTCATCCACGCTCTGGCTATCCCCATACGGAGGCCAGATAGCCGGAGCTCATCCACGCTCTGGCTATCCCTATACAAAGGGCAGATAGCCGGAGCTCATCCACGCTCTGGCTATCCCTATGCAAAGGGCAGACAGCCGGAGCTCATCCATGCTCTGGCTATCCCCATACAGAGGACAGACAGCCGGAGCTCATCCATGCTCTGGCTATCCCCATAAACTGGGCAGACAGCCGAAGGTCATCCATGCTCTGGCTATCCCTATGCAAAGGGCAGACAGCCAGAACTCGCTTACGCTCTGGCTATCCGCATACAGAGGGCAGACAACCGGAGCTCATCCACGCTCTGGCTATCCCCATACAGAGGACAGACAGTCGGAGCTCATCCACGCTCTGGCTATCCCCATACGGAGGGCAGACAGCCGGAGCTCATCCACGCTCTGGCTATCCCCATACACTGGGCAGACAGCCGGAGCTCATCCACGCTCTGGCTATCCCCATACAGAGAGCAGACAGCCGGAGCTCATCCACGCTCTGGCTATCCCCATACAGAGGGCAGACAGCCGGAGCTTATCCACGCTCTGGCTATCCCCATACAGAGGACAGACAGCCGGAGCTCATCCACGCTCTGGCTATCCCCATACGGAGGGCAGACAGCCAGAGCTCATCCACGCTCTGGCTATCCACATACACAGGGCAGACAGCCGGAGGTCATCCACGCTCTGGCTATCCCTATGCAAAGGGCAGACAGCCGGAACTCGCTCACGCTCTGGCTATCCACATACACAGGGCAGACAGCGGGAGCTAATCCACGCTCTGGCTATCCCCATGTGGAGTGCAGACAGCCGGAGCTCATCCACGCTCTGGCTATCCCCATACGGAGGGCAGACAGCCGGAGCTCATCCACGCTCTGGCTATCCCCATACGGAGGGCAGACAGCCGGAGCTCATCCACGCTCTGGCTATCCCCATACGGAGGGCAGACAGCCGGAGCTCATCCACGCTCTGGCTATCCCCATACGGAGGGCAGACAGGCAGAGCTCATCCACGCTCTGGCTATCCCTATACAAAGGGCAGATAGCCGGAGCTCATCCACGCTCTGGCTATCCCTATGCAAAGGGCAGACAGCCGGAGCTCATCCATGCTCTGGCTATCCCCATACAGAGGACAGACAGCCGGAGCTCATCCACGCTCTGGCTATCCCCATACACAAGGCAGACAGGCGGAGCTCATCCACGCTCTGGCTATCCCTATGCAAAGGGCAGACAGCAGGAGCTCATCCACGCTCTGGCTATCCCTATGCAAAGGGCAGACAGCAGGAGCTCATCCACGCTCTGGCTATCCCCATAGAGAGGGCAGACAGCCAGTGCTCATCCACGCTCTGGCTATCCCCATACTGAGGACAGACAGCCGGAGCTCATCCACGTTCTGGCTATCCTCATACACAGGGCAGACAGGCGGAGCTCATCCACGCTCTGGCTATCCCTATGCAAAGGGCAGACAGCCGGAGCTCATCCACGCTCTGGCTTTCCCCATAGAGAGGGCCGACAGCCAGTGCTCATCCACGCTCTGGCTATCCCCATACAGAGGACAGACAGCCGGAGCTCATCCACGCTCTGGCTATCCCCATACACAGGGCAGACAGCCGGAGCTCATCAACGCTCTGGCTATCCCCATATAGAGGACAGACAGCCGGAGCTCATCCACGCTCTGGCTATCTCCATACAAATGACAGACAGCCCGAACTCGCTCACGCTCTGGCTATCCCCATACACAGGGCAGACAGCCGGAGCTCATCCACGCTCTGGCTATCCCCATACAGAGGACAGACAGCTGGACGTCGCTCACGCTCTGGCTATCCCCATCCAGAGGACAGACAGCCGGAACTCGCTCACGCTCTGGCTATCCCCATACAGAGGGCAGACAGCCGGAGCTTATCCACGCTCTGGCTATCCCCATACAGAGGGCAGACAGCCGGAGCTCATGCACGCTCTGGCTATCCCCATATGGAGGGCAGACAGCCGGAGCTCATCCACGCTCTGGCTATCCCCATACGGAGGGCAGACAGCCTGAGCTCATCCACGCTCTGGCTATCCCCATACAGAGAGCAGACAGCCGGAGCTCATCCACGCTCTGGCTATCCCCATACGGAGGGCAGACAGCCGGAGCTCATCCACGCTCTGGCTATCCCCATACACAGGGCAGACAGCCGGAGGTCATCCACGCTCTGGCTATCCCTATGCAAAGGGCAGACAGCCGGAACTAGCTCAGGCTCTGGCTATCCGCATACAGAGGGCAGATAACCGGAGCTCATCCACGCTTTGGCTATCCCCATACACAGGGGAGACAGCCGGAGCTCATCCACACTCTGGCTATCCCCATATAGAGGACAGACAGCTGGAGCTCATCCACGCTCTGGCTATCCCCATACAAATGACAGACAGCCGGAACTCGCTCACGCTCTGGCTATCCCCATACAGAGGGCAGACAGCCGGAGTTCATCCACGCTCTGGCTATCCCCATACGGAGGCCAGATAGCCGGAGCTCATCCACGCTCTGGTTATCCCTATACAAAGGGCAGATAGCCGGAGCTCATCCACGCTCTGGCTATCCCTATGCAAAGGGCAGACAGCCGGAGCTCATCCATGCTCTGGCTATCCCCATACAGAGGACAGACAGCCGGAGCTCATCCACGCTCTGGCTATCCCCATAAACTGGGCAGACAGCCGAAGGTCATCCATGCTCTGGCTATCCCTATGCAAAGGGCAGACAGCCAGAACTCGCTTACGCTCTGGCTATCCGCATACAGAGGGCAGACAACCGGAGCTCATCCACGCTCTGGCTATCCCCATACAGAGGACAGACAGTCGGAGCTCATCCACGCTCTGGCTATCCCCATACGGAGGGCAGACAGCCGGAGCTCATCCACGCTCTGGCTATCCCCATACACTGGGCAGACAGCCGGAGCTCATCCACGCTCTGGCTATCCCCATACGGAGGGCAGACAGCCGGAGCTCAACCACGCTCTGGCTATTCCCATACGGAGGGCAGACAGCCGGAGCTCATCCAGGCTCTGGCTATCCCCATACGGAGGGCAGGCAGCCGGAGCTCATCCACGCTCTGGCTATCGCCATACGGAGGGCAGACAGCTGGAGCTCATCCACGCTCTGGCTATCCCCATACAAAGGGCAGACACACAGAGCTCATCCACGCTCTGGCTATCCCTATGCAAAGGGCAGACAGCCGGAGCTCATCCACGCTCTGGCTATCCCTATGCAAAGGGCAGACAGCCGGAGCTCATCCATGCTCTGGCTATCCCCATACAGAGAGCAGACAGCCGGAGCTCATCCACGCTCTGGCTATCCCAATACGGAGGGCAGACAGCCGGAGCTCATCCACGCTCTGGCTATCCACATACACAGGGCAGACAGCCAGAGTTCATCCACGCTCTGGCTATCCCTATGCAAAGGGCAGACAGCCGGAACTCGCTCACGCTCTGGCTATCCGCATACAGAGTGCAGACAACCGGATCTCATCCACGCTCTGGCTATCCACATACAGAGGACAGACAGCCAGTGCTCATCCACGCTCTGGCTATCCCCATACAAAGGACAAACAGCCGGAGCTCATCCACGCTCTGGCTATCCCAATACACAGGGCAGACAGCCGGAGCTCATCCACGCTCTGGCTATCCCCATATAGAGGACAGACAGCCGGAGCTCATCCACGCTCTGGCTATCCCCATACAAATGACAGACAGCCGGAACTCGCTCACGCTCTGGCTATCCCCATACACAGGGCAGACAGCCGGAGCTCATCCACGCTCTAGCTATCCCCATACAGAGGACAGACAGCCGGAACTCGCTCACGCTCTGGCTATCCCCATACACAGGGCAGACAGCCGGAGCTCATCCACGCTCTGGCTATCCCCATACAGAGGGCAGACAGCCGGAGGTCATCCACGCTCTGGCTATCCCTATGCAAAGGGCAGACAGCCGGAACTCGCTCACGCTCTGGCTATCCCCATACAGAGGGCAGACAACCGGAGCTCATCCACGCTCTGGCTATCCCCATACAGAGGACAGACAGCCGGAGCTCATCCACGCTCTGGCTATCCCCATACAGAGGACAGACAGCCGGTGCTCATCCACGCTCTGGCTATCCCCATACAGAGGGCAGACAGCCGGAGCTCATCCACGCTCTGGCTATCCCCATACACAGGGCAGACAGGCAGAGATCATTCATGCTCTGGCTATCCCTATGCAAAGGGCAGACAGCCGGAGCTCATCCACGCTCTGTCTATCCTTATGCAAAGGGCAGACAGCCGGAGCTCATCCATGCTCTGGCTATCCCCATACAGAGGACAGACAGCCGGAGCTCATCCACGCTCTGGCTATCCCCATACACAGGGCAGACAGGCGGAGCTCATCCACGCTCTGGCTATCCCTATGCAAAGGGCAGACAGCCGGAGCTCATCCATGCTCTGTCTATCCCTATGCAAAGGGCAGACAGCCGGAGCTCATCCACGCTCTGGCTATCCCCATACACAGGGCAGACAGGCGGAGCTCATCCACGCTCTGGCTATCCCCATACACAGGGCAGACAGGCGGAGCTCATCCACGCTCTGGCTATCCCTATGCAAAGGGCAGACAGCCGGAGCTCATCCACGCTCTGGCTATTCCCATAGAGAGGGCAGACAGCCAGTGCTCATCCACGCTCTGGCTATCCCCATACATAGGACAGACAGTCGGAGCTCATCCACGCTCTGGCTATCCCCATACAGAGGGCAGACAGCCGGAGCTCATCCACGCTCTGGCTATCCCCATACAGAGAGCAGACAGCCGGAGCTCATCCACGCTCTGGCTATCCCCATACACAGGGCAGACAGGCAGAGATCATTCATGCTCTGGCTATCCCTATGCAAAGGGCAGACAGCCGGAGCTCATCCACGCTCTGTCTATCCTTATGCAAAGGGCAGACAGCCGGAGCTCATCCATGCTCTGGCTATCCCCATACAGAGGACAGACAGCCGGAGCTCATCCACGCTCTGGCTATCCCCATGCACAGGGCAGACAGGCGGAGCTCATCCACGCTCTGGCTATCCCTATGCAAAGGGCAGACAGCCGGAGCTCGTCCATGCTCTGTCTATCCCTATGCAAAGGGCAGACAGCCGGAGCTCATCCACGCTCTGGCTATCCCCATACAGAGGGCAGACAGCCGGAGCTCATCCACGCTCTGGCTATCCCCATACAGAGAGCAGACAGCCGGAGCTCATCCACGCTCTGGCTATCCCCATACGGAGGGCAGACAGCCGGAGCTCATCCACGCTCTGGCTATCCACATACACAGGGCAGACAGCCGGAGTTCATCCACGCTCTGGCTATCCCTATGCAAAGGGCAGACAGCCGGAACTCGCTCACGCTCTGGCTATCCGCATACAGAGGGCAGACAACCGGATCTCATCCACGCTCTGGCTATCCCCATACAGAGGACAGACAGCCAGTGCTCATCCACGCTCTGGCTATCCCCATACAAAGGACAAACTGCCGGAGCTCATCCACGCTCTGGCTATCCCAATACACAGGGCAGACAGCCGGAGCTCATCCACGCTCTGGCTATCCCCATATAGAGGACAGACAGCCGGAGCTCATCCACGCTCTGGCTATCCCCATACAAATGACAGACAGCCGGAACTCGCTCACGCTCTGGCTATCCCCATACAGAGGGCAGACAGCCGGAGCTCATCCACGCTCTAGCTATCCCCATACAGAGGACAGACAGCCGGAACTCGCTCACGCTCTGGCTATCCCCATACACAGGGCAGACAGCCGGAGCTCATCCACGCTCTGGCTATCCCCATACAGAGGGCAGACAGCCGGAGGTCATCCACGCTCTGGCTATCCCTATGCAAAGGGCAGACAGCCGGAACTCGCTCACGCTCTGGCTATCCCCATACAGAGGGCAGACAACCGGAGCTCATCCACGCTCTGGCTATCCCCATACAGAGGACAGACAGCCGAAGCTCATCCACGCTCTGGCTATCCCCATACAGAGGACAGACAGCCGGTGCTCATCAACGCTCTGGCTATCCCCATACAGAGGGCAGACAGCCGGAGCTCATCCACGCTCTGGCTATCCCCATACACAGGGCAGACAGGCAGAGATCATTCATGCTCTGGCTATCCCTATGCAAAGGGCAGACAGCCGGAGCTCATCCACGCTCTGTCTATCCTTATGCAAAGGGCAGACAGCCGGAGCTCATCCATGCTCTGGCTATCCCCATACAGAGGACAGACAGCCGGAGCTCATCCACGCTCTGGCTATCCCCATACACAGGGCAGACAGGCGGAGCTCATCCACGCTCTGGCTATCCCTATGCAAAGGGCAGACAGCCGGAGCTCATCCATGCTCTGTCTATCCCTATGCAAAGGGCAGACAGCCGGAGCTCATCCACGCTCTGGCTAACCCCATACACAGGGCAGACAGGCGGAGCTCATCCACGCTCTGGCTATCCCTATGCAAAGGGCAGACAGCCGGAGCTCATCCACGCTCTGGCTATTCCCATAGAGAGGGCAGACAGCCAGTGCTCATCCACGCTCTGCCTATCCCCATACATAGGACAGACAGCCGGAGCTCATCCACGCTCTGGCTATCCCCATACAGAGGGCAGACAGCCGGAGCTCATCCACGCTCTGGCTATCCCCATACAGAGGGCAGACAGCCGGAGCTCATCCACGCTCTGGCTATCCCCATACACAGGGCAGACAGGCAGAGATCATTCATGCTCTGGCTATCCCTATGCAAAGGGCAGACAGCCGGAGCTCATCCACGCTCTGTCTATCCTTATGCAAAGGGCAGACAGCCGGAGCTCATCCATGCTCTGGCTATCCCCATACAGAGGACAGACAGCCGGAGCTCATCCACGCTCTGGCTATCCCCATACACAGGGCAGACAGGCGGAGCTCATCCATGCTCTGTCTATCCCTATGCAAAGGGCAGACAGCCGGAGCTCATCCACGCTCTGGCTATCCCCATACACAGGGCAGACAGGCGGAGCTCATCCACGCTCTGGCTATCCCTATGCAAAGGGCAGACAGCCGGAGCTCATCCACACTCTGGCTATTCCCATAGAGAGGGCAGACAGCCAGTGCTCATCCACGCTCTGGCTATCCCCATACATAGGACAGACAGCCGGAGCTCATCCACGCTCTGGCTATCCCCATACAGAGGGCAGACAGCCGGAGCTCATCCACGCTCTGGCTATCCCCATACATAGGGCAGACAACCGGAGCTCATCCAGGCTCTGGCTATCCCCATACATAGGGCAGACAGCCGGAGCTCATCCACGCTCTGGCTATCCCCATGAACTGGGCAGACAGCCGGAGGTCGTCCACGCTCTGGCTATCCCTATGCAAAGGGCAGACAGCCAGAACTCGCTTACGCTCTGGCTATCCGCATACAGAGGGCAGACAGCCAGAACTCGCTTACGCTCTGGCTATCCGCATACAGAGGGCAGACAACCGGAGCTCATCCACGCTCTGGCTATCCCCATACATAGGACAGACAGCCGGAGCTCATCCACGCTCTGGCTATCCCCATACAGAGGGCAGACAGCCGGAGCTCATCCACGCTCTGGCTATCCCCATACACAGGGCAGACAGCCGGAGCTCATCCACGCTCTAGCTATCCCCATATGGAGGGCAGACAGCCGGAGCTCATCCACGCTCTGGCTATCCCCATATGGAGGGCAGACAGCCGGAGCTCATCCACGCTCTGGCTATCCCCATACGGACGGCAGATAGCCGGAGCTCATCCACGCTCTGGCTATCCCCATACAGAGGGCAAACAGCCGGAGCTCATCCACGCTCTGGCTATCCCCATACACAGGGCAGACAGGCAGAGATCATTCATGCTCTGGCTATCCCTATGCAAAGGGCAAACAGCCGGAGCTCATCCACGCTCTGTCTATCCCTATGCAAAGGGCAGACAGCCGGAGCTCATCCATGCTCTGTCTATCCCTATGCAAAGGGCAGACAGCCGGAGCTCATCCACGCTCTGGCTATCCCCATACGGAGGGCAGACAGCCGGAGCTCATCCACGCTCTGGCTATCCACATACACAGGGCAGACAGCCGGAGTTCATCCACGCTCTGGCTATCCCTATGCAAAGGGCAGACAGCCAGAACTCGCTCACGCTCTGGCTATCCGCATACAGAGGGCAGACAACCGGAGCTCATCCACGCTCTGGCTATCCCCATACAGAGGACAGACAGCCAGTGCTCATCCACGCTCTGGCTATCCCCATACAAAGGACAAACAGCCGGAGCTCATCCACGCTCTGGCTATCCCAATACACAGGGCAGACAGCCGGAGCTCATCCACGCTCTGGCTATCCCCATATAGAGGACAGACAGCCGGAGCTCATCCACGCTCTGGCTATCCCCATACAAATGACAGACAGCCGGAACTCGCTCACGCTCTGGCTATCCCCATACACAGGGCAGACAGCCGGAGCTCATCCACGCTCTAGCTATCCCCATACAGAGGACAGACA
Organism: Brienomyrus brachyistius; assembly: GCF_023856365.1. NCBI lineage: Eukaryota > Metazoa > Chordata > Actinopteri > Osteoglossiformes > Mormyridae > Brienomyrus > Brienomyrus brachyistius. Next base: position 31,251 of record NW_026042531.1, on the reverse strand, counting down.
ACCGGAACTCGCTCACGCTCTGGCTATCCCCATACAGAGGACAGACAGCCGGAACTCGCTCACGCTCTGGCTATCCCCATACAGAGGGCAGACAGCCGGAGGTCATCCACGCTCTGGCTATCCCTATGCAAAGGGCAGACAGCCGGAACTCGCTCACGCTCTGGCTATCCCCATACAGAGGGCAGACAACCGGAGCTCATCCACGCTCTGGCTATCCCCATACAGAGGACAGACAGCCGGAGCTCATCCACGCTCTGGCTATCCCCATACACAGGGCAGACAGGCAGAGCTCATCCACGCTCTGGCTATCCCTATGCAAAGAGCAGACAGCCGGAGCTCATCCACGCTCTGGCTATCCCAATGCAAAGGGCAGACAGCCGGAGCTCATCCATGCTCTGGCTATCCCCATACAGAGGACAGACAGCCGGAGCTCATCCACGCTCTGGCTATCTCCATGTGGAGGGCAGACAGCCGGAGCTCATCCACACTCTGGCTATCCCCATACACAGGGCAGACAGCCGGAGGTCATCCACGCTCTGACTATCCCTATGCAATGGGCAGACAGCCGGAACTCGCTCACGCTCTGGCTATCCGCATACAGAGGGCAGACAACCGGAGCTCATCCACGCTCTGGCTATCCCCATAGAGAGGGAAGACAGCCAGTGCTCATCCACGCTCTGGCTATCCCCAAACAGAGGGCAGACAGCCGGAGCTGATCCACGCTCTGGCTATCCCCATACACAGGGCAGATGGCCAGAGCTCATCCACGCTCTGGCTATCCCCATAGAGAGGGCAGACAGCCGGAGCTCATCCACGCTCTGGCTCTCCCCATAGAGAGGGCAGACAGCCCGTGCTCATCCACGCTGTGGCTATCCCCATACAGAGTACAGACAGCCGGAGCTCATCCACGCTCTGGCTATCCCCATACACAGGGCAGACAGCCGGAGCTCATCCACTCTCTGGCTATCCCCATATAGAGGACAGACAGCCGGAGCTCATCCACGCTCTGGATATCCCCATACAAATGACAGACAGCCGGAACTCGCTCACGCTCTGGCTATCCCCATACACAGGGCAGACAGCCAGAGCTCATCCACGCTCTGGCTATCCCCATACAGAGGACAGACAGCCAGAGCTCATCCATGCTCTGGCTATCCCCATACAGAGGACAGACAGCCGGAGCTCATCCACGTTCTGGATATCCCCATACAGAGGGCAGACAGCCGGAGCTCATCCATGCTCTGGCTATCCCCATTCACAAGGCAGACGGCCGGAGCTCATCCACGCTCTGGCTATCCCCATACAGAGGGCAGACAATCGGAGCTCATCCACGCTCTGGCTATCCCCATATGGAGGGCAGCCAGCCGGAGCTCATCCACGCTCTGGCTATCCCCATACAGAGTGTAGACAGCCGGAGCTCATCCACGCTCTGAATATCCCCATACGGAGGGCAGACAGCCGGAGCTCATCCACGCTCTGGCTATCCCCATACACAGGGCAGACGGCCGAAGCTCATCCACGCTCTGGCTATCCCTATGCAAAGATCAGACAGCCGGAGCTCATCCACGCTCTGGCTATCCCCATACACAGGGCAGACAGCCGGAGGTCATCCACGCTCTGGCTATCCCTATGCAATGGGCAGACAGCCGGAACTCGCTCACGCTCTGGCTATCCGCATACAGAGGGCAGACAGCCGGAGCTCATCCATGCTCTGGCTATCCCCATACAGAGGGCAGACAGCCGGAGCTCATCCACGCTCTGGCTATCCCTATGCCTAGGGCAGACAGCCGGAACTCGCTCACGCTCTGGCTATCCCCATACAGAGGGCAGACAACCGGAGCTCATCCACGCTCTGGCTATCCCCATACAGAGGGCAGACAACCGGAGCTCATCCACGCTCTGGCTATCCCCATACACAGGGCAGACAACCGGAGCTCATCCACGCTCTGGCTATCCCCATACACAGGGCAGACAGCTGGAGCTCATCCACGCTCTGGCTATCCCCATGCTGAGGGCAGACAGCCGGAGCTCATCCACGCTCTGGCTATCCCCATGTGGAGGGCAGACAGCCGGAGCTTATCCACGCTCTGGCTATCCCCATATAGAGGACAGACAGCCGGAGCTCATCCACGCTCTGGCTATCCCTATGCCTAGGGCAGACAGCCGGAACTCGCTCACGCTCTGGCTATCCACATACAGAAGGCAGACAACCGGAGGTCATCCACGCTCTGGCTATCCGCATACAGAAGGCAGACAACCGGAGCTCATCCACGCTCTGGCTATCCCCATACACAGGGCGGACAGCCGGAGCTCATCCACGCTCTGGCTATCCCCATATAGAGGACAGACAGCTGGAGCTCTTCCACGCTCTGGCTATCCCGATACAAATGACAGACAGCCGGAACTCGCTCACGCTCTGGCTATCCCCATACACAGGGCAGACAGTTTGAGCTCATCCACGCTCTGGCTATCCCCATACAGAGGGCAGACAGCCGGAGCTCATCCACGCTCTGGCTATCCCCATACACAGGGCAGACGGCCGGAGCTCATCCACGCTCTGGCTATCCCCATACAGAGGGCAGACAACCGGAGCTCATCCACGCTCTGGCTATCCCCATAGACTGGGCAGACGGCCGGAGCTCATCCACGGTCTGGCTATCCCCATACAGCGGGCAGACAACCGGAGCTAATCCACGCTCTGGCTATCCCCATACATAGGGCAGACAGCCGGAGCTCATGCACACTCTGGCTATCCCCATAAACTGGGCAGACAGCCGGAGGTCATCCACCCTCTGGCTATCCCTATGCAAAGGGCAGACAGCCAGAACTCGCTTACGCTCTGGATATCCGCATACAGAGGGCAGACAACCAGAGCTCATCCACGGTCTGGCTATCCCCATACAGAGGACAGACAGCCGGAGCTCATCCACGCTCTGGCTATCCCCATACGGAGGGCAGACAGCCGGAGATCATCCACGCTCTGGCTATCCCCATACAAAGGGCAGACAGCCGGAGCTCATCCACGCTCTAGCTATCCCCATACGGAGGGCAGACACCCGGAGCTCATCCACGCTCTGGCTATCCCCATACGGAGGGCATACAGTCGGAGCTCATCCACGCTTTGGCTATCCCCATACACAGGGCAGACGGCCGGAGCTCATCCACGCTCTGGCTATCCCCATACAGAGGGCAGACAACCGGAGCTCATCCACGCTCTGGCTATCCCCATACACAGGGCAGATGGCTAGAGCTCATCCACGCTCTGGCTATCCCCATACAGCGGGCAGACAACCGGAGCTAATCCACGCTCTGGCTATCCCCATACGGAGGGCAGACAGCCGGAGCTCATCCACGCTCTGGCTATCCCCATACACAGGGCAGACAGCCGGAGCTCATCCACGCTCTAGCTATCCCCATACGGAGGGCAGACAACCGGAGCTCATCCACGCTCTGGCTATCCCCATACGGAGGGCAGACAGCCGGAGCTCATCCACGCTCTGGCTATCCCCATACGGAGGGCAGACAGCCGGAGCTCATCCACACTCTGGCTATCCCCATACGGAGGGCATACAGCCGGAGCTCATCCACGCTTTGGCTATCCCCATACACAGGGCAGACAGGCAGAGCTCATCCACGCTCTGGCTATCCCTATGCAAAGAGCAGACAGCCGGAGCTCATCCACGTTCTGGCTATCCCAATGCAAAGGGCAGACAGCCGGAGCTCATTCATGCTCTGGCTATCCCCATACAGAGGACAGACAGCCGGAGCTCATCCACGCTCTGGCTATCTCCATGTGGAGGGCAGACAGCCGGAGCTCATCCACACTCTGGCTATCCCCATACAGAGGGCAGACAGCCGGAGCTGATCCACGCTCTGGCTATCCCCATACACAGGGCAGATGGCCAGACCTCATCCACGCTCTGGCTATCCCCATAGAGAGGGCAGACAGCCGGAGCTCATCCACGCTCTGGCTATCCCCATATAGAGGACAGACAGCTGGAGCTCATCCACGCTCTGGCTATCCCCATACAAATGACAGACAGCCGGAACTCGCTCACGCTCTGGCTATCCCCATACGGAGGGCATACAGCCGGAGCTCATCCACGCTTTGGCTATCCCCATACACAGGGCAGACAGGCAGAGCTCATCCACGCTCTGGCTATCCCTATGCAAAGAGCAGACAGCCGGAGCTCATCCATGCTCTGGCTATCCCCATACAGAGGACAGACAGCCGGAGCTCATCCACGCTCTGGATATCCCCATACACAGGGCAGACAGGCGGAGCTCATCCACGCTCTGGCTATCCCTATGCAAAGGGCAGACAACCGGAGCTCATCCACGCTCTGGCTATCCCCATAGAGACGGCAGACAGCCAGTGCTCATCCACGCTCTGGCTATCCCCATACAGAGGACAGACAGCTGGAGCTCATCCACGCTCTGGCTATCCCCATACACAGGGCAGACAGCCGGACCTCATCCACGCTCTGGCTATCCCCATACACAGGGCAGACGGCCGGAGCTCATCCACGCTCTGGCTATCCCTATGCAAAGGGAAGACAGCCGGAACTCGCTCACGCTCTGGCTATCCCCATACAGAGGGCAGACAGCCGGAGCTCATCCATGCTCTGGCTATCCCCATTCACAGGGCAGACGGCCGGAGCTCATCCACGCTCTGGCTATCCCCATGTGGAGGGCAGACAGCCGGAGCTCATCAACGCTATGGCTATCCCCATACCCAGGGCAGACAGCCGGAGGTCATCCACGCTCTGGCTATCCCTATGCAATGGGCAGACAGCCGGAACTCGCTCACGCTCTGGCTATCCGCATACAGAAGGCAGACAACCGGAGCTCATCCACGCTCTGGCTATCCCCATAGAGAGGGCAGACAGCCAGTGCTCATCTACGCTCTGGCTATCCCCATACAGAGGACAAACAGCCGGAGCTCATCCACGCTCTGGCTATCCCCATACACAGGGCAGACAGCCGGAGCTCATCCACGCTCTGGCTATCCCCATATAGAGGACAGACAGCTGGAGCTCATCCACGCTCTGGCTATCCCCATACAAATGACAGACAGCCGGAACTCGCTCACGCTCCGGCTATCCCCATACACAGGGCAGACAGCCGGAGCTCATCCACGCTCTGGCTATCCCTATGCAAAGGGCAGACAGCCGGAGCTCATCCACGCTCTGGCTATCCCCATACACAGGGCAGACAGCCGGAGGTCATCCACGCTCTGGCTATCCCTATGCAATGGGCAGACAGCCGGAACTCGCTCACGCTCTGGCTATCCGCATACAGAGGGCAGACAGCCGGAGCTCATCCATGCTCTGGCTATCCCCATACAGAGGGCAGACAGCCGGAGCTCATCCACGCTCTGGCTATCCCCATATAGAGGACAGACAGCCGGAGCTCATCCACGCTCTGGCTATCCCTATGCCTAGGGCAGACAGCCGGAACTCGCTCACGCTCTGGCTATCCCCATACAGAGGGCAGTCAACCGGAGCTCATCCACGCTCTGGCTATCCCCATACAGAGGGCAGACAACCGGAGCTCATCCACGCTCTGGCTATCCCCATACAGAGGGCAGACAACCGGAGCTCATCCACGCTCTGGCTATCCCCATACACAGTGCAGACAGCTGGAGCTCATCCACGCTCTGGCTATCCCCAAGCGGAGGGCAGACAGCCGGAGCTCATCTACGCTCTGGCTATCCCCATGTGGAAGGCAGACAGCCGGAGCTTATCCACGCTCTGGCTATCCCCATATAGAGGACATACAGCTGGAGCACATCCACGCTCTGGCTATCCCTATGCCTAGGGCAGACAGCCGGAACTCGCTCACGCTCTGGCTATCCGCATACAGAAGGCAGACAACCGGAGCTCATCCACGCTCTGGCTATCCCCATGTGGAGGGCAGACAGCCGGAGCTCATCAACGCTATGGCTATCCCCATACCCAGGGCAGACAGCCGGAGGTCATCCACGCTCTGGCTATCCCTATGCAATGGGCAGACAGCCGGAACTCGCTCACGCTCTGGCTATCCGCATACAGAAGGCAGACAACCGGAGCTCATCCACGCTCTGGCTATCCCCATAGAGAGGGCAGACAGCCAGTGCTCATCTACGCTCTGGCTATCCCCATACAGAGGACAAACAGCCGGAGCTCATCCACGCTCTGGCTATCCCCATACACAGGGCAGACAGCCGGAGCTCATCCACGCTCTGGCTATCCCCATATAGAGGACAGACAGCTGGAGCTCATCCACGCTCTGGCTATCCCCATACAAATGACAGACAGCCGGAACTCGCTCACGCTCTGGCTATCCCCATACACAGGGCAGACAGCCGGAGCTCATCCACGCTCTGGCTATCCCTATGCAAAGGGCAGACAGCCGGAGCTCGTCCACGCTCTGGCTATCCCCATACACAGGGCAGACAGCCGGAGGTCATCCACGCTCTGGCTATCCCTATGCAATGGGCAGACAGCCGGAACTCGCTCACGCTCTGGCTATCCGCATACAGAGGGCAGACAGCCGGAGCTCATCCATGCTCTGGCTATCCCCATACAGAGGGCAGACAGCCGGAGCTCATCCACGCTCTGGCTATCCCCATATAGAGGACAGACAGCCGGAGCTCATCCACGCTCTGGCTATCCCTATGCCTAGGGCAGACAGCCGGAACTCGCTCACGCTCTGGCTATCCCCATACAGAGGGCAGTCAACCGGAGCTCATCCACGCTCTGGCTATCCCCATACAGAGGGCAGACAACCGGAGCTCATCCACGCTCTGGCTATCCCCATACAGAGGGCAGACAACCGGAGCTCATCCACGCTCTGGCTATCCCATTACACAGGGCAGACAGCTGGAGCTCATCCACGCTCTGGCTATCCCCAAGCGGAGGGCAGACAGCCGGAGCTCATCCACGCTCTGGCTATCCCCATGTGGAGGGCAGACAGCCGGAGCTTATCCACGCTCTGGCTATCCCCATATAGAGGACATACAGCCGGAGCACATCCACGCTCTGGCTATCCCTATGCCTAGGGCAGACAGCCGGAACTCGCTCACGCTCTGGCTATCCGCATACAGAAGGCAGACAACCGGAGCTCATCCACGCTCTGGCTATCCCCATAGAGAGGGCAGACAGCCAGTGCTCATCTACGCTCTGGCTATCCCCATACAGAGGACAAACAGCCGGAGCTCATCCACGCTCTGGCTATCCCCATACACAGGGCAGACAGCCGGAGCTCATCCACGCTCTGGCTATCCCCATATAGAGGACAGACAGCTGGAGCTCATCCACGCTCTGGCTATCCCCATACAAATGACAGACAGCCGGAACTCGCTCACGCTCTGGCTATCCCCATACACAGGACAGACAGCCGGAGCTCATCCACGCTCTGGCTATCCCTATGCAATGGGCAGACAGCCGGAGCTCATCCACGCTCTGGCTATCCCCATACACAGGGCAGACAGCCGGAGGTCATCCACGCTCTGGCTATCCCTATGCAATGGGCAGACAGCCGGATCTCGCTCACGCTCTGGCTATCCGCATACAGAGGGCAGACAGCCGGAGCTCATCCATGCTCTGGCTATCCCCATACAGAGGGCAGACAGCCGGAGCTCATCCACGCTCTGGCTATCCCCATATAGAGGACAGACAGCCGGAGCTCATCCACGCTCTGGCTATCCCTATGCCTAGGGCAGACAGCCGGAACTCGCTCACGCTCTGGCTATCCCCATACAGAGGGCAGACAACCGGAGCTCATCCACGCTCTGGCTATCCCCATACAGAGGGCAGACAACCGGAGCTCATCCACGCTCTGGCTATCCCCATACAGAGGGCAGACAACCGGAGCTCATCCACGCTCTGGCTATCCCCATACACAGGGCAGACAGCTGGAGCTCATCCACGCTCTGGCTATCCCCATGTGGAGGGCAGACAGCCGGAGCTTATCCACGCTCTGGCTATCCCCATGTGGAGGGCAGACAGCCGGAGCTTATCCACGCTCTGGCTATCCCCATATAGAGGACATACAGCCGGAGCACATCCACGCTCTGGCTATCCCTATGCCTAGGGCAGACAGCCGGAACTCGCTCATGCTCTGGCTATCCGCATACAGAAGGCAGACAACCGGAGCTCATCCACGCTCTGGCTATCCCCATAGAGTGGGCAGACAGCCAGTGCTCATCCACGCTCTGGCTATCCCCATACAGAGGACAAATAGCCGGAGCTCATCCACGCTCTGGCTATCCCCATACACAGGGCGGACAGCCGGAGCTTATCCACGCTCTGGCTATCCCCATATAGAGGACAGACAGCTGGAGCTCATCCAGGCTCTGGCTATCCCCATACAAATGACAGACAGGAGGAACTCGCTCACGCTCTGGCTATCCCCATACACAGGGCAGACAGCCGGAGCTCATCCACGCTCTGGCCATCCCCATACAGAGGGCAGACAGCCGGAGCTCATCCACGCTCTGGCTATTCCCATACACAGGGCAGACGGCCGGAGCTCATCCACGCTCTGGCTATCCCCATACAGAGGGCAGACAACCGGAGCTCATCCACGCTCTGGCTATCCCCATAGACAGGGCAGACGGCCGGAGCTCATCCACGCTCTGGCTATCCCCATACAGCGGGCAGACAACCGGAGCTAATCCACGCTCTGGCTATCCCCATACATAGGGCAGACAGCCGGAGCTCATCCACACTCTGGCTATCCCCATAAACTGGGCAGACAGCCGGAGGTCATCCACGCTCTGGCTATCCCTATGCAAAGGGCAGACAGCCAGAACTCGCTTACGCTCTGGATATCCGCATACAGAGGGCAGAACCAGAGCTCATCCACGCTCTGGCTATCCCCATACAGAGGACAGACAGCCGGAGCTCATCCACGCTCTGGCTATCCCCATACGGAGGGCAGACAGCCGGAGATCATCCACGCTCTGGCTATCCCCATACAAAGGGCAGACAGCCGGAGCTCATCCACGCTCTAGCTATCCCCATACGGAGGGCAGACACCCGGAGCTCATCCACGCTCTGGCTATCCCCATACAGAGGGCATACAGCCGTAGCTCATCCACGCTTTGGCTATCCCCATACACAGGGCAGACAGGCAGAGCTCATCCACGCTCTGGCTATCCCTATGCAAAGAGCAGACAGCCGGAGCTCATCCACGCTTTGGCTATCCCCATAAACAGGGCAGACAGGCAGAGCTCATCCACGCTCTGGCTATCCCTATGCAAAGGGCAGATATCTGGAGCTCATCCATGCTCTGGCTATCCCCATACAGAGGACTGACAGCCGGAGCTCATCCACGCTCTGGCTATCCCCATACACAGGGCAGACAGGCGGAGCTCATCCACGCTCTGGCTATCCCTACGGAAAGGGCAGACAGCCGGAGCTCATCCACGCTCTGGCTATCCCCATAGAGACGGCAGACAGCCAGTGCTCATCCACGCTCTGGCTATCCCCATACAGAGGACAGACAGCTGGAGCTCATCCACGCTCTGGCTATCCCCATACACAGGGCAGACAGCCGGACCTCATCCACGCTCTGGCTATCCCCATACACAGGGCAGACGGCCGGAGCTCATCCACGCTCTGGCTATCCCTATGCAAAGGGCAGACAGCCGGAACTCGCTCACGCTCTGGCTATCCCCATACAGAGGGCAGACAGCCGGAGCTCATCCATGCTCTGGCTATCCCCATTCACAGGGCAGACGGCCGGAGCTCATCCACGCTCTGGCTATCCCCATGTGGAGGGCAGACAGCCGGAGCTCATCAACGCTCTGGCTATCCCCATACCCAGGGCAGACAGCCGGAGGTCATCCACGATCTGGCTATCCCTATGCAATGGGCAGACAGCCGGAACTCGCTCACGCTTTGGCTATCCGCATACAGAAGGCAGACAACCGGAGCTCATCCACGCTCTGGCTATCCCCATAGAGAGGGCAGACAGCCAGTGCTCATCTACGCTCTGGCTATCCCCATACAGAGGACAAACAGCCGGAGCTCATCCACGCTCTGGCTATCCCCATACACAGGGCAGACAGCCGGAGCTCATCCACGCTCTGGCTATCCCCATATAGAGGACAGACAGCTGGAGCTCATCCACGCTCTGGCTATCCCCATACAAATGACAGACAGCCGGAACTCGCTCACGCTCTGGCTATCCCCATACACAGGGCAGACAGCCGGAGCTCATCCACGCTCTGGCTATCCCCATACAGAGGGGAGACAGCCGGAGCTCATCCACGCTCTGGCTATCCCCATACACAGGGCAGACGGCCGGAGCTCATCCACGCTCTGGCTATCCCCATACAGAGGGCAGACAACCGGAGCTCATCCACACTCTGGCTATCCCCATACACAGGGCAGATGGCCAGAGCTCATCCACGCTCTGGCTATCCCCATACAGCGGGCAGACAACCGGAGCTAATCCATGCTCTGGCTATCCCCATACAAAGGGCAGACAGCCGGAGCTCATCCACACTCTGGCTATCCCCATAAACTGGGCAGACAGCCGGAGGTCATCCACGCTCTGGCTATCCCTATGCAAAGGGCAGACAGCCAGAACTCGCTTACGCTCTGGCTATCCGCATACAGAGGGCAGACAACCGGAGCTCATCCACGCTCTGGCTATCCCCATACAGAGGACAGAGAGCCGGAGCTCATCCACGCTCTGGCTATCCCCATACGGAGGGCAGACAGCCGGAGCTCATCCACGCTCTGGCTATCCCCATACACAGGGCAGACAGCCGGAGCTCATCCACGCTCTAGCTATCCCCATATGGAGGGCAAACAACCGGAGCTCATCCACGCTCTGGCTATCCCCATACGGACGGCAGACAGCCGGAGCTCATCCACGCTCTGGCTATCCCCATACGGAGGGCAGACAGCCGGAGCTCATCCACGCTCTGGCTATCCCCATACGGAGGGCATACAGCCGGAGCTCATCCACGCTTTGGCTATCCCCATACACAGGGCAGACAGGCAGAGCTCATCCACGCCCTGGCTAACCCTATGCAAAGAGCAGACAGCCGGAGCTCATCCACGGTCTGGCTATCCCTATGCAAAGGGCAGACAGCCGGAGCTCATCCATGCTCTGGCTATCCCCATACAGAGGACAGACAGCCGGAGCTCATCCACGCTCTGGCTATCCCCATACACAGGGCAGACAGGCGGAGCTCATCCACGCTCTGGCTATCCCTATGGAAAGGGCAGACAGCCGGAGCTCATCCACGCTCTGGCTATCCCCATAGAGACGGCAGACAGCCAGTGCTCATCCACGCTCTGGCTATCCCCATAGAGAGGGCAGACAGCCCGTGCTCATCCACGCTCTGGCTATCCCCATACAGAGGACAGACAGCCGGAGCTCATCCACGCTCTGGCTATCCCCATACACAGGGCAGACAGCCGGAGCTCATCCACGCTCTGGCTATCCCCATATAGAGGACAGACAGCCGGAGCTCATCCACGCTCTGGATATCCCCATACAAATGACAGACAGCCGGAACTCGCTCACACTCTAGCTATCCCCATACACAGTGCAGACAGCCGGAGCTCATCCATGCTCTGGCTATCCCCATACAGAGGACAGACAGCCGGAAATCGCTCACGCTCTGGCTATCCCCATACAGAGGACAGACAGCCGGAACTCGCTCACGCTCTGGCTATCCCCATACAGAGGGGAGACAGCCGGAGCTCATCCAAGCTCTGGCTATCCCCATACAGAGGGCAGACAGCCGGAGCTCATCCACGCTCTGGCTATCCCCATACACAGGGCAGACAGCCGGTGCTCATCCACGCTCTGGCTATCCCCATACACAGGGCAGACGGCCGGAGCTCATCCACGCTCTGGCTATCCCTATGCAAAGGGCAGACAGCCGGAACTCGCTCACGCTCTGGCTATCCCCATACAGAGGGCAGACAGCCGGAGCTCATCCACGCTCTAGCTATCCCCATACGGAGGGCAGACAACCGGAGCTCATCCACGCTCTGGCTATCCCCATGCGGACGGCAGACAGCCGGAGCTCATAAACGCTCTGGCTATCCCCATACGGAGGGCAGACAGCCGGAGCTCATCCACGCTCTGGCTATCCCCATACGGAGGGCAGACAGCCGGAGCTCATCCACGCTTTGGCTATCCCCATACACAGGGCAGACAGGCAGAGCTCATCCACGCTCTGGCTATCCCTATGCAAAGAGCAGACAGCCGGAGCTCATCCACGCTCTGGCTATCCCTATGCAAAGGGCAGACAGCCGGAGCTCATCCATGCTCTGGCTATCCCCATACAGAGGACAGACAGCCGGAGCTCATCCACGCTCTGGCTATCCCCATACACAGGGCAGACAGGCGGAGCTCATCCACGCTCTGGCTATCTCTATGGAAAGGGCAGACAGCCGGAGCTCATCCACGCTCTGGCTATCCCCATAGAGACGGCAGACAGCCAGTGCTCATCCACGCTCTGGCTATCCCCATAGAGAGGGCAGACAGCCCGTGCTCATCCACGCTCTGGCTATCCCCATACAGAGGACAGACAGCCGGAGCTCATCCACGCTCTGGCTATCCCCATACACAGGGCAGACAGCCGGAGCTCATCCACGCTCTGGCTATCCCCATATAGAGGACAGACAGCCGGAGCTCATCCACGCTCTGGATATCCCCATACAAATGACAGACAGCCGGAACTTGCTCACGCTCTGGCTATCCCCATACACAGTGCAGACAGCCGGTGCTCATCCACGCTCTGGCTATCCCCATACAGAGGACAGACAGCCGGAACTCGCTCACGCTCTGGCTATCCCCATACAGAGGACAGACAGCCGGAACTCGCTCACGCTCTGGCTATCCCCATACAGAGGACAGACAACCGGAGCTCATCCACGCTCTGGCCATCCCCATACAGAGGGCAGACAGCCGGAGCTCATCCACGCTCTGGCTATCCCCATACACAGGGCAGACAGCCGGACCTCATCCACGCTCTGGCTATCCTAATACACAGGGCAGACGGCCGGAGCTCATCCACGCTCTGGCAATCCCTATGCAAAGGGCAGACAGCCGGAACTCGCTCACGCTCTGGCTATCCCCATACTGAGGGCAAACAGCCGGAGCTCATCCATGCTCTGGCTATCCCCATTCACAGGGCAGACGGCCGGAGCTCATCCACGCTCTGGCTATCCCCATACAGAGGGCAGACAGCCCGTGCTCATCCACGCTCTGGCTATCCCCATACAGAGGACAGACAGCCGGAGCTCATCCACGCTCTGGTTATCCCCATACACAGGGCAGACAGCCGGAGCTCATCCACGCTCTGGCTATCCCCATATAGAGGACAGACAGCCGGAGCTCATCCACGCTCTGGATATCCCCATACAAATGACAGACAGCCGTAACTTGCTCACGCTCTGGCTATCCCCATACACTGTGCAGACAGCCGTAACTTGCTCACGCTCTGGCTATCCCCATACACTGTGCAGACAGCCGGAGCTCATCCACGCTCTGGCTATCCCCATACAGAGGACAGACAGCCGGAACTCGCTCACGCTCTGGCTATCCCCAAACAGAGGACAGACAGCCGGAACTCGCTCACGCTCTGGCTATCCCCATACAGAGGACAGACAACCGGAGCTCATCCACGCTCTGGCTATCCCCAAACACAGGGCAGACAGCCGGACCTCATCCACGCTCTGGCTATCCCCATACACAGGGCAGATGGCCGGAGCTCATCCACGCTCTGGCTATCCCTTTGCAAAGGGCAGACAGCCGGAACTCGCTCACGCTCTGGCTATCCCCATACAGAGGGCAGACAGCCGGAGCTCATCCATGCTCTGGCTATCCCCATTCACAGGGCAGACGGCCGGAGCTCATCCACGCTCTCGCTATCCCCATACAGAGGGCAGACAGCCGGAGCTCATCCACGCTCTGGCTATCCCCATACACAGGGCAGACAGCCGGACCTCATCCATGCTCTGGCTATCCCCATAGAGAGGGCAGACAGCCCGTGCTCATCCACGCTCTGGCTATCCCCATACAGAGGACAGACAGCCAGAGCTCATCCATGCTCTGGCTATCCCCATACAGAGGACAGACAGCCAGAGCTCATCCACGCTCTGGCTATCCCCATATAGAGGACAGACAGCCGGAGCTCATCCACGCTCTGGATATCCCCATACAAATGACAGACAGCCGGAACTTGCTCACGCTCTGGCTATCCCCATACACAGTGCAGACAGCCGGTGCTCATCCACGCTCTGGCTATCCCCATACAGAGGACAGACAGCCGGAACTCGCTCACGCTCTGGCTATCCCCATACAGAGGACAGACAGCCGGAACTCGCTCACGCTCTGGCTATCCCCATACAGAGGACAGACAACCGGAGCTCATCCACGCTCTGGCTATCCCCATACAGAGGGCAGACAGCCGGAGCTCATCCACGCTCTGGCTATCCCCATACACAGGGCAGACAGCCGGACCTCATCCACGCTCTGGCTATCCCCATACACAGGGCAGACGGCCGGAGCTCATCCACGCTCTGGCAATCCCTATGCAAAGGGCAGACAGCCGGAACTCGCTCACGCTCTGGCTATCCCCATACAGAGGGCAGACAGCCGGAGCTCATCCATGCTCTGGCTATCCCCATTCACAGGGCAGACGGCCGGAGCTCATCCACGCTCTGGCTATCCCCATACAGAGGGCAGACAGCCCGTGCTCATCCACGCTCTGGCTATCCCCATACAGAGGACAGACAGCCGGAGCTCATCCACGCTCTGGCTATCTCCATACACAGGGCAGACAGGCGGAGCTCATCCATGCTCTGGCTATCCCTATGGAAAGGGCAGACAGCCGGAGCTCATCCACGCTCTGGCTATCCCCATAGAGACGGCAGACAGCCAGTGCACATCCACGCTCTGGCTATCCCCATAGAGAGGGCAGACAGCCCGTGCTCATCCACGCTCTGGCTATCCCCATACAGAGGACAGACAGCCGGAGCTCATCCACGCTCTGGTTATCCCCATACACAGGGCAGACAGCCGGAGCTCATCCACGCTCTGGCTATCCCCATATAGAGGACAGACAGCCGGAGCTCATCCACGCTCTGGATATCCCCATACAAATGACAGACAGCCGTAACTTGCTCACGCTCTGGCTATCCCCATACACTGTGCAGACAGCCGGAGCTCATCCACGCTCTGGCTATCCCCATACAGAGGACAGACAGCCGGAACTCGCTCACACTCTGGCTATCCCCAAACAGAGGACAGACAGCCGGAACTCGCTCACGCTCTGGCTATCCCCATACAGAGGACAGACAACCGGAGCTCATCCACGCTCTGGCTATCCCCATACAGAGGGCAGACAGCCGGAGCTCATCCACGCTCTGGCTATCCCCAAACACAGGGCAGACAGCCGGAACTCATCCACGCTCTGGCTATCCCCATACACAGGGCAGACGGCCGGAGCTCATCCACGCTCTGGCTATCCCTATGCAAAGGGCAGACAGCCGGAACTCGCTCACGCTCTGGCTATCCCCATACAGAGGGCAGACAGCCGGAGCTCATCCATGCTCTGGCTATCCCCATTCACAGGGCAGACGGCCGGAGCTCATCCACGCTCTCGCTATCCCCATACAGAGGGCAGACAGCCGGAGCTCATCCGACGCTCTGGCTATCCCCATACACAGGGCAGACAGCCGGACCTCATCCATGCTCTGGCTATCCCCATTCACAGGGCAGACAGCCGGAGCTCATCCATGTTCTGGCTATCCCCATACAGAGGACAAACAGCCAGAGCTCATCCATGCTCTGGCTATCCCCATACACAGGGCAGACAGGCGGAGCTCATCCACGCTCTGGCTATCCCTATGGAAAGGGCAGACAGCCGGAGCTCATCCACGCTCTGGCTATCCCCATAGAGACGGCAGACAGCCAGTGCTCATCCACGCTCTGGCTATCCCAATAGAGAGGGCAGACAGCCCGTGCTCATCCTCGCTCTGGCTATCCCCATACAGAGGACAGACAGCCGGAGCTCATCCACGCTCTGGCTATCCCCATACACAGGGCAGACAGGCGGAGCTCATCCACGCTCTGGCTATCCCTATGGAAAGGGCAGACAGCCGGAGCTCATCCACGCTCTGGCTATCCCCATAGAGACGGCAGACAGCCAGTGCTCATCCACGCTCTGGCTATCCCCATACAGAGCACAGACAGCTGGAGCTCATCCACGCTCTGGCTATCCCCATACACAGGGCAGACAGCCGAACCTCATCCACGCTCTGGCTATCCCCATACACAGGGCAGACGGCCGGAGCTCATCCACGCTCTGGCTATCCCTATGCAAAGGGCAGACAGCCGGAACTCGCTCACGCTCTGGCTATCCCCATACAGAGGGCAGACAGCCGGAGCTCATCCATGCTCTGGCTATCCCCATTCACAGGGCAGACGACCGGAGCTCATCCACGCTCTGGCTATCCCCATGTGGATGGCAGACAGCCGGAGCTCATCAACGCTCTGGCTATCCCCATACCCAGGGCAGACAGCCGGAGGTCATCCACGCTCTGGCTATCCCTATGCAATGGGCAGACAGCCGGAACTCGCTCACGCTTTGGCTATCCGCATACAGAAGGCAGACAACCGGAGCTCATCCACGCTCTGGCTATCCCCATAGAGAGGGCAGACAGCCAGTGCTCATCTACGCTCTGGCTATCCCCATACAGAGGACAAACAGCCGGAGCTCATCCACGCTCTGGCTATCCCCATACACAGGGCAGACAGCCGGAGCTCATCCACGCTCTGGCTATCCCCATACAGAGGGCAGACAGCCGGAGCTCATCCATGCTCTGGCTATCCCCATTCACAGGGCAGACAGCTGGAGCTCATCCACGCTCTGGCTATCCCCATACAAATGACAGACAGCCGGAACTCGCTCACGCTCTGGCTATCCCCATACACAGGGCAGACAGCCGGAGCTCATCCACGCTCTGGCTATCCCCATACAGAGGGGAGACAGCCGGAGCTCATCCACGCTCTGGCTATCCCCATACACAGGGCAGACGGCCGGAGCTCATCCACGCTCTGGCTATCCCCATACAGAGGGCAGACAACCGGAACTCATCCACACTCTGGCTATCCCCATACACAGGGCAGATGGCCAGAGCTCATCCACGCTCTGGCTATCCCCATACAGCGGGCAGACAACCGGAGCTAATCCATGCTCTGGCTATCCCCATACATAGGGCAGACAGCCGGACCTCATCCACGCTCTGGCTATCCCCATACACAGGGCAGACGGCCGGAGCTCATCCACGCTCTGGCTATCCCTATGCAAAGGGCAGACAGCCGGAACTCGCTCCCGCTCTGGCTATCCCCATACAGAGGGCAGACAGCCGGAGCTCATCCATGCTCTGGCTATCCCCATTCACAGGGCAGACGGCCGGAGCTCATCCACGCTCTGGCTATCCCCATGTGGAGGGCAGACAGCCGGAACTCATCAACGCTCTGGCTATCCCCATACCCAGGGCAGACAGCCGGAGGTCATCCACGCTCTGGCTATCCCTATGCAATGGGCAGACAGCCGGAACTCGCTCACGCTTTGGCTATCCGCATACAGAAGGCAGACAACCGGAGCTCATCCACGCTCTGGCTATCCCCATAGAGAGGGCAGACAGCCAGTGCTCATCTACGCTCTGGCTATCCCCATACAGAGGACAAACAGCCGGAGCTCATCCACGCTCTGGCTATCCCCATACACAGGGCAGACAGCCGGAGCTCATCCACGCTCTGGCTATCCCCATATAGAGGACAGACAGCTGGAGCTCATCCACGCTCTGGCTATCCCCATACAAATGACAAACAGCCGGAACTCGCTCACGCTCTGGCTATCCCCATACACAGGGCAGACAGCCGGAGCTCATCCACGCTCTGGCTATCCCCATACAGAGGACAAACAGCCGGAGCTCATCCACGCTCTGACTATCCCCATACACAGGGCAGACAGCCGGAGCTCATCCACGCTCTGGCTATCCCCATACACAGGGCAGACGGCCGGAGCTCATCCACGCTCTGGCTATCCCCATACAGAGGGCAGACAACCGGAACTCATCCACACTCTGGCTATCCCCATACACAGGGCAGATGGCCAGAGCTCATCCACGCTCTGGCTATCCCCATACAGCGTGCAGACAACCGGAGCTAATCCATGCTCTGGCTATCCCAATACATAGGGCAGACAGCCGGAGCTCATCCACACTCTGGCTATCCCCATAAACTGGGCAGACAGCCGGAGGTCATCCACGCTCTGGCTATCCCTATTCAAAGGGCAGACAGCCAGAACTCGCTTACGCTCTGGCTATCCGCATACAGAGGGCAGACAACCGGAGCTCATCCACGCTCTGGCTATCCCCATACAGAGGACAGAGAGCCGGAGCTCATCCACGCTCTGGCTATCCCCATACGGAGGGCAGACAGCCGGAGCTCATCCACGCTCTGGCTATCCCCATACACAGGGCAGACAGCCGGAGCTCATCCACGCTCTGGCTATCCCCATACGGACGGCAGACAGCCGGAGCTCATCCACGCTCTGGCTATCCCCATACGGAGGGCAGACAGCCGGAGCTCATCCACGCTCTGGCTATCCCCATACGGAGGGCATACAGCCGGAGCTCATCCACGCTTTTGCTATCCCCATACACAGGGCAGACAGGCAGAGCTCATCCACGCCCTGGCTATCCCTATGCAAAGAGCAGACAGCCGGAGCTCATCCACGCTCTGGCTATCCCTATGCAAAGGGCAGACAGCCGGAGCTCATCCATGCTCTGGCTATCCCCATACAGAGGACAGACAGCCGGAGCTCATCCACGCTCTGGCTATCCCCATACACAGGGCAGACAGCCGGAGCTCATCCACGCTCTGGCTATCCCCATATAGAGGACAGACAGCCGGAGCTCATCCACGCTCTGGATATCCCCATACAAATGACAGACAGCCGGAACTCGCTCACGCTCTGGCTATCCCCATACACAGTGCAGACAGCCGGAGCTCATCCATGCTCTGGCTATCCCCATACAGAGGACAGACAGCCGGAACTCGCTCACGCTCTGGCTATCCCCATACAGAGGACAGACAGCCGGAACTCGCTCACGCTCTGGCTATCCCCATACAGAGGGGAGACAGCCGGAGCTCATCCACGCTCTGGCTATCCCCATACAGAGGGCAGACAGCCGGAGCTCATCCACGCTCTGGCTATCCCCATACACAGGGCAGACAGCCGGACCTCATCCACGCTCTGGCTATCCCCATACACAGGGCAGACGGCCGGAGCTCATCCACGCTCTGGCTATCCCTATGCAAAGGGCAGACAGCCGGAACTCGCTCACGCTCTGGCTATCCCCATACAGAGGGCAGACAGCCGGAGCTCATCCACGCTCTAGCTATCCCCATACGGAGGGCAGACAACCGGAGCTCATCCACGCTCTGGCTATCCCCATACGGACGGCAGACAGCCGGAGCTCATCCACGCTCTGGCTATCCCCATACGGAGGGCAGACAGCCGGAGCTCATCCACGCTCTGGCTATCCCCATACGGAGGGCATACAGCCGGAGCTCATCCACGCTTTGGCTATCCCCATGCACAGGGCAGACAGGCAGAGCTCATCCACGCTCTGGCTATCCCTATGCAAAGAGCAGACAGCCGGAGCTCATCCACGCTCTGGCTATCCCTATGCAAAGGGCAGACAGCCGGAGCTCATCCATGCTCTGGCTATCCCCATACAGAGGACAGACAGCCGGAGCTCATCCACGCTCTGGCTATCCCCATACACAGGGCAGACAGGCGGAGCTCATCCACGCTCTGGCTATCCCTATGGAAAGGGCAGACAGCCGGAGCTCATCCACGCTCTGGCTATCCCCATAGAGACGGCAGACAGCCAGTGCTCATCCACGCTCTGGCTATCCCCATAGAGAGGGCAGACAGCCCGTGCTCATCCACGCTCTGGCTATCCCCATACAGAGGACAGACAGCCGGAGCTCATCCACGCTCTGGCTATCCCCATACACAGGGCAGACAGCCGGAGCTCATCCACGCTCTGGCTATCCCCATATAGAGGACAGACAGCCGGAGCTCATCCACGCTCTGGATATCCCCATACAAATGACAGACAGCCGGAACTCGCTCACGCTCTGGCTATCCCCATACACAGTGCAGACAGCCGGAGCTCATCCATGCTCTGGCTATCCCCATACAGAGGACAGACAGCCGGAACTCGCTCACGCTCTGGCTATCCCCATACAGAGGACAGACAGCCGGAACTCGCTCACGCTCTGGCTATCCCCATACAGAGGGGAGACAGCCGGAGCTCATCCACGCTCTGGCTATCCCCATACAGAGGACAGACAGCCGGAGCTCATCCACGCTCTGGCTATCCCCATACACAGGGCAGACAGCCGGACCTCATCCACGCTCTGGCTATCCCCATACACAGGGCAGACAGCCGGAGCTCATCCACGCTCTGGCTATCCCTATGCAAAGGGCAGACAGCCGGAACTCGCTCACGCTCTGGCTATCCCCATACAGAGGGCAGACAGCCGGAGCTCATCCACGCTCTAGCTATCCCCATACGGAGGGCAGACAACCGGAGCTCATCCACGCTCTGGCTATCCCCATACGGACGGCAGACAGCCGGAGCTCATCCACGCTCTGGCTATCCCCATACGGAGGGCAGACAGCCGGAGCTCATCCACGCTCTGGCTATCCCTATGCAAAGGGCAGACAGCCGGAACTCGCTCACGCTCTGGCTATCCCCATACAGAGGGCAGACAGCCGGAGCTCATCCACGCTCTAGCTATCCCCATACGGAGGGCAGACAACCGGAGCTCATCCACGCTCTGGCTATCCCCATACGGACGGCAGACAGCCGGAGCTCATCCACGCTCTGGCTATCCCCATACGGAGGGCAGACAGCCGGAGCTCATCCACGCTCTGGCTATCCCCATACGGAGGGCATACAGCCGGAGCTCATCCACCCTTTGGCTATCCCCGTACACAGGGCAGACGGCCGGAGCTCATCCACGCTCTGGCTATCCCCATAAACTGGGCAGACAGCCGGAGGTCATCCACGCTCTGGCTATCCCTATGCAAAGGGCAGACAGCCAGAACTCGCTTACGCTCTGGCTATCCGCATACAGAGGGCAGACAGCCAGAACTCGCTTACGCTCTGGCTATCCGCATACAGAGGGCAGACAACCGGAGCTCGCTCACTCGCTCACTCGCTCGCGCTCTGGCTATCCCCATACAGAGGGCAGACAACCGGAGCTCATCTACGCTCTGGCTATCCCCATACAGAGGACAGACAGCCGGAGCTCATCCACGCTCTGGCTATCCCCATACACAGGGCAGACAGCCAGAGCTCATCCACCCTCTGGCTATCCCCATACACAGGGCAGACAGCCGGAGCTCATCCACGCTCTGGCTATCCCCATACAGAGGGCAGACAGCTGGAGGTCATCCACGCTCTGGCTATCCCTATGCAAAGGGCAGACAGCCGGAACTCGCTCACACTCTGGCTATCCCCATACAGAGGGCAGACAACCGGAGCTCATCCACGCTCTGGCTATCCCCATACAGAGGACAGACAGCCGGAGCTCATCCACGCTCTGGCTATCCCCATACAGAGGGCAGACAGCCGGAATAAATTTAAGTTGGTGTCTAGAATTGATTATGATGAACTCAGAAGGAAGCATCTGGAGGTCGTATCAGTTTATCTGGGTTCAAGAGGAAGTGCATCACATCTTCACTCCCCCCCCCTTCTGTCATGTGTTTGGTTAGACACCTTCATACACTTTGGAAAGGTTCAAAAGTAGTGGACATGTGCTCCTCCGATTTGTATTCCTAATAGTCATTGGTCAACAGTTGCCCCCCCCGTGATTACACAGCAGTGCCAAGAAACACCTGGTTGTGGGTAGATAACAGCAGACTGCGGGTGAGGTTTTAGCTATCAGGAAGGGAGATACACAAGAGCACCGAGAGGTGACTTCCTCCGCAAGGGCTCCTCCCATTCTGCAGTTCTAAGGTAACCATAAAAGCTGCAATTTAACAAATATTAGGAGAGTATTTTGCAGTTCTGCCACATACATTTTAAAAAGCGACTGATTGAGAATAAGAATTGGCTTCATGTGAACATCAGAGGGAGAGTTTGCCGAGGAACCCCTGAAATCTGTTTGAGAACGACTTCAGGGACGCAGCGAAGCTACAAGCAGAGTTTCTAGAACCTTCCCTGACTAGCCAGCAGAGATGTGCTGCACGGCTGACTGAACAGAGCTGATTGCCGTCAGCCCTCAGCAAAGGATAGACGGCTTATGGTGCCTTCTTATCAGCATGAGAGAATAACGTTACTGGCAGGACGGGGGGGGGGGGGGGGGGGGGGTCAGGGAGCAGCAGGAGAGACGGCAGCGGCTGATGACGTCTCCGCTGGGGAGGGACGGCTATTTTAAGCGCCTGATAGGGGGTACGCCACTGCAGTTTCTCCCTTCCTGACGTCACAGATGAGATCACTGTGTCTGATGGCCTTGGAGGGCCGGGTCATGTGACTCCTGATGATGATCTATATAAATGATTAGATTAGAGGATCACAGACACAGAGATGTCAGTCTGCCCTCCTCACATAGCTCTTAGATATGCAGGGAGAATGATTGTTATGCTGGAACAGCAAATGATGCCATTAAACTAGAACACTGAAAATATGACTGTCTGTCATTGACTGAGTGACACCAATGTTTTTAAATCACTTTGAATTACAAATGACAAGCTTTGTCAAATGTTAATTTTTCCTTTGTCCCTTTTCTGATTGTATTTCTCTGACTCTAATAAGCTACTGCTATCACCCAAATTAAAAAAAAACTTCTTTTTTTTTTTGCTTTGTTGTTTTTTGGTCCTTCAATCCCTAAAATTCCTCCAGTCAAGTAGCTAATACTCAACAAACTAACACTATGTATGTAACACTAACAACACCACTGACCCAGTTTTAATATGGTGTTTATTAGGCTAACTAACAGAGGCATTTAAGCACTTAAGCTTGGCAAGTACAGCCACCATATAAGGCAACGATGACCATATTTGGGTTAGCAGGCTCTTAAGCATGCAAGCACAGAATTACATTTTAGAATGCTCTGAAGTATTTACTGTAGTATTATTTGCTTATTGTTTAATTATATTTGCTGCAATATATTCCCTGAGAATCAAAAACATGCTAATCGTAGAATTGAGAGTAATGTAACATGTGGATTATGTAGTAGTCGTTGGGTTTTGGGGCTGTGGCAGACTTGGATTTACTGTCCTGCACCTTGCATCTCAGACTTCAGCTTGTACTCACACTGGTCCAGGGCTGGTCAGATAGGGCCTGCTGTTCCATTGTCCTCCAACATCTATTGTCTATTATAATGCCATGTGACCCTTTTGGTGTCACAGGGAAATATGTCCCTGTCCCCGAAATAGCTATTGCAGATCTTCTGATTGTATTTTATTTTGCTCCATGTCAGCTTATATTATTAATTAATGCTTACATATAAATTGTATTTTATAAGACTATTAACTGTTCATTAATTGTCTAAACCAAACAATCTGTTGTACTGATAATTGTGTATAATATATGAGTTGGATAGAGTGGTCCCTATTCTAATATGTGATTTATTTACTCACTCTTCAGATCTAGAAAGAGGGATTGAAGTGTCAGGTTCTGGTTGAGTGCTCCTAAATCGTCTCTCGTCCATCATATCAGAGCATTTTGATGTCCTGTCAGATTCAGACTTAACGTTCTGTCATACAGAAGCGTGTTGTGGCGAGTTGAAGAGTCACCTGTCGGATCTCGATTCCCACAATCCCCCGCTGCTGAAGGAATGCCACGGGGTCTCGGCTTATTGATTTACCGCAAATGAATACACAACAACCGTATTGGTGCACTGACTCACATTACTTGTTTGCACACATGTGGAAAAGGGTGACTCTGACTTTGTCTTGCTGGAATGTTGGACACGCACATACAGAACATCTTAAGCTGTCACCATGTAATGTAGTGCATATGCTCGCTTTTCCTTCATCATAGCTTAAGTGTATCCTTTTGTAATTACATTTTTTTCATACATCTCCTCCTAATCTCCTTGTTTAGCATAGATAAGTCATCTTTCATTTGCAAAGAGAGGGGAGTGGATTCCCAAATGAACAGAACAGCAATGTAGACATATAAAGAAGTAGAAGCCTATTACATATATAAACCCAAATCCAATTTTGATAATTTTAAGAACGTGCAAAAGTATAAGTTTAGGTGACATCCTAGGCAGTGTAACATTTTTGCAGCTTGAGTTTCTCCAGAACAAAATAATCTAATAATAATAGGAGCGTATGACCTTTTAAGGGTAAAATAGTTCAACATATGACTGATTACTTAAGCCCCTACCTGCTAGTCATTTTAAACGGACTATTTTCCACACCTATGGAAACTGATGCATTTCTCACAAACGCTCAAGACAACTCGGAAGTAATTCAGATCGTTTTCTTTAATTTTTATGTCTTCCTAAATATTCTCTCGCGCTGCGCCGGTGCGAGACTGTCAAGGCGCAAAAAGTAATACAATCTTTGGTGACCCAAATACAAACACACGGCTTGACGCAAGAGCTGGGATATTATTTCATGCGTTTCCATCTCCAAATAAAGGGTATATCATGCTTAAATGAGTGACTCATTACGTAATTGTCTTGGCTCCATCTCTGTGCTGTGCCACCGATAACCAGTAACTTCATCCCAGGTTAACTAGAACAGCACAATCGGAAGAATAATTTCAATAAATTGATGTAAGTATATGTGGCATTAAAACGTTAATGGCAGTGCGCAAAAGAATGAAATGGTTAAACAAACACACAAAACGTTAATGAAAGAACTGCAAGCAAATGTGCAATCAGTGCCCAGTCCAATAATGTGGTATTTATACACGTATTGCGGTATCTATGCAATATTTCCCTCTTGCTCTTTAGCCCCCTTTTTGTCGTCACAACACGGTTGAACTCTGACAAGGTCGTGCCTGTTTCGTTTATTCTGGTAAGGTCGCTCCGGTGTATTGCAAAATGATCTTTTTATAGCAATCCAAATTGCGCTCGAATATAAACGAGCTCAGTCGTCTATATATAGACACATTCAGCCTGAAGTCATGCGTCAATTTAATATCAGTTTATATTCATAACCCGGTTTAATAAATAAATAAAAAAGCATGAGTCAGCCCTTTGTTTGCACATACAATCTAAGGAACCACTCGGTGTTGAGAAACAACCATACGCAGAGAGGATTTTTGCGACCTTAAATCATAAGCTGACATTGCAATAATGAAACTCTCCACCCCTATGGGAGCGCTGGTACCACACTTCCGACGCGGCGCTGGGAGCTCGAGCGACGCCTCGACACGTAACTTCACGCTCTTATACTCCTGCCACAGCCGAATGGTAGCACTAAACGGGCAGCCCGTCACTTTCTCAATATAGCCTGCAGTCAAAGTTCACTTTTTATTTTAACTCGTGTTCAGCTTGTGTGGATTTACTGCTTTTCTGAATCAGATTTCTTCTTACATCCTAAAACTGGGGAAACTTGATAAAAACGTTTTTCCAAGGAGCGTGAAATTCCTCGCCGCAGTAATTGGTAAGAGGCTTTTAAGCTTAATTTCAATTGGTCTGCTCTGCACAATGAAACAGCGATCGTGATTATCGAAACATTATTTAAATAACGAGTCACTTTCGAGAAGATTATCAAAAGTCAGGTGTGAAAAATAAAATCTTAAAATATAATTTGATTGGAACTTCTTAGAGTTTGCCTAACAAGTTAGCCTGTGTGCGAAAAGCGAACAGAAAAAAACACGGCGTAGCCTATTTAATGGACCTACATAGTGAAGTTCTGTGTCGTTCACCAGTGTGCAAAACATCTGTCACCATTCACGTAACTCCCTAGCGAGTCAAGGCTTAGTGTAACTATTTTTAAAGGATGTTAGTTAAACTGAGAGAATACTCTTAAATAGCCATGCATGCTTTTTAACTGAACATACTGCCATCATTTTTTCCTTTAGTTGTCCTTTTGGTTGCGATAATTATCATCAAATGACATAAGTGCTTTGACTATATATGGGTCGAACTTCACTTTGAGCTATGTCGGAAAGGTATCATCATGATGGATAATTTGTGTTAAATTTCCCTTCCATGAGAGCCAGAGAGAGCAAGACTTACTGGTTGGAAGCCATAGTTTCCAGTGGTACTATGGATGGCGTTTGCAAGGGGACGCGTGGCTCGGGGGGGGGGGGGTCACGTGACCCTGCCATTATGGCACATTGGGGCCAGTCTTTCAGTCATTTGCGCCTTGGTCAAAACGATCGGGTTAATGGATGACACGGTTTCAGTGGCATCTTTTACAGTCTTGGGAGTGTAGCTGGAAAATTGCCCTAGTGACCGAGTTATAACCTACTTTACTCGGAGTGTTCTAATAAATGGGCACAGTGTTGCCTTTATTGTTAATGATGCCTTGCGTAATCGTGTCCTGTCTGTCTAGGACATCAAATGATTCATACGATAAGCTGTTG
This sequence comes from Brienomyrus brachyistius, assembly GCF_023856365.1. Classification (NCBI taxonomy): domain Eukaryota; kingdom Metazoa; phylum Chordata; class Actinopteri; order Osteoglossiformes; family Mormyridae; genus Brienomyrus; species Brienomyrus brachyistius. The sequence continues at coordinate 4,645 of NW_026042531.1, read as the reverse complement.
GCTATTAAAAGGTTCGCGTTCTTTTCTTTACTTGAACGTCTGGCGTTGCTTTTGCTTGTCTGGGCTCTGCAATGTCATTGTGATTGTTTGATAATAACTCCATCGGATCCGGAACATAGGAATGCGCTACTCTGTCAGAATAAATGTAAACGTCCTCAAAGATAGCCTATATATATAAGCACAAGTACAGCTGTGTTTTACATATAACGTCGTTTCGAGGTTTTTTTTCGTACAAAGGGGTTTAATGAGAGTTTAGGGGTAGTCGAAGGCGCAATGACTTATAGACTTGGCCTATGTATGCATTTTGCGTTGTATTCATTGATTACTGAATTAGGTATCACAAATGTTTTCATATTGACTGTACTTGTAAAATTGCGTTTTTTTTTTATCATCCTTTAACTTAAATTACAAATCTAAGCATCCTTCGTTGAGTACCGTTGCATTGTGATGATATGCACCGTAAGGAACATTTGGGTGATATACTATGTTTTTGCGGCAGATGTCTTACCGAGTACTGATGCACATTAATAACAAAAGAGACTAACGAACATTTTAGACCTGCAGAATGCGTCTTCGTGCCTTGCGTATTACTACCACTTGTTGGCGACAGAGACTGTTTTGCACAATTGTTGATTCTCTGTCCTGTTAGTAGATAATCCGTCTAAGTACATTTTGTATTGAAGTTTCTTTGTTTCTTATTTTAGAAACCGATGTGCCTGGATATTGTGGGAAAAGGTGCAATTTACTGGCGCTTTGTTTTCTTGGCGTCTTAGGAAATAGTTGTTGTAGAAGATATACAATTTAAAGTACATATGAATAAAATGACACATGGCTTTGAGCTGCAGCTTCTCGGCTTCGGAACTCTTACGTCACTGAGTCTGTGTTTTGGCCGTCGTTTTACTGCATCCGTGCTTTCAACATACACGCAATTGACAAGATAAAAATCTCCCATCCTTTGTGTTTTCGATGCTTTTGAATAAAGCCTTTTTACTAATGAGGTAGTGGAATGCGACTAGACGACATACAGTGACAACCGAACACACAAACAACTCGTTCGAGCGTCGTAAAAATAATGTGTGTTTTAATCAGGCTGCAGTAACGTGATTCACGGCCAGCGATGCTATTTAAAATGTTAGCGGAATGCTGGACACCTTGTTCTGTTCATTAATGCCTAAAGATTGGTTTAAGAAGTAGAGCTTCTACTTAATAAACTACGGCCACCACAACATTACGTTTCAGTCCAACGCTTCTTCACCACAGAGCTGTCCTGCCTTCCCGAAACTGTCACTGTTTCATTAAATGGCAAATATAGACGCTTAAGGAGCCCACCCCACCAATTTGCTTTTCAGTTAAGCACAACAATTATAACTACTAATCTACATTTAATGTTTTAAATACAACGCACGAATTCAATAATATTTGTGTTTGTACTTGCATTAACGTAATTTCAAATTGCAAAACGGAACGATAATTTTTTTGTATATGATCTATGCGATACTATTAGAATGACCTGGAATTGTAGGAATGGGCAGGAAGTATCGTATTCTTTGGCGTGTTGAGCCTTGTCCTTCTTTTGTGTGATTGGTTCTCTTTGACAAAGATAGTGTGGGAGAAAGAAAGTGGGCAGAGCTTTTTCTCCACGTGGGTGTACTGTATGAGCTGCCGATTGGTCAGTGGTTACGATCGTTGCTCAATTGTGAGTGGTGATAGGCTAGAATGGGGAAGGTGGGCGGGGCGCCTTATGCCACTCTGGGTGATACTTTGTAACATTCTTTATTGTTGGTTTTTGCATTGGAGGTGCTTTGAGTATGGGTACGCAACTGGAGAGTTGTTCAGCTCTAAATCTATAAGGTTTTCGCAGTTTAGTACTGATCTCTCGCTACTACGAAAGCTGACATCTCAGAGCGTTGGAAATAATTATAATATATATAAATATATAATATACGATTGCTACGGATTTTTGCTTTTGTGGAATTGGCTTGCTGCAAGACGAACAAATGTTCAATTTTTTGAAGGAAATCTGTTTGTAAAAGCCTTCATGTTTAACTCTGGCATCAAGCCGCCTCTGTAGCATTCTTAATCTGGAAGTGGGAACATATACATCGCTTTGCAGAGCTAGAAAGCGAAGATTTTTATTTTTGCTTCAACTAATGATACGTGCTAACCCAATGCGTACTCGTATTCCGGGAATACTTTGTAACTGACAAGAGGAAGAAAGAGACGTCGTACATATCGGCTTCACATAAAACGCAGATACACAGTACAGTCCGTAAAGTCAGGACATAGCAAGTGAAAGTGACTGAAATATTTTAAAGACTCCTTTTTCTGATCCATTAGAGCCATTTGGCTTCGAACCTGTACACTAGCATTGTCCTTTCCCCCATTCAACACAGGCTATCGAATGGACCAACATCCCACCGCCCGGAGCTGCACTAGTCGCGGAGCTCCGTCCTGCGAGGCCGTCTCAAGCGAGCCCTCCATGAATTTGTACATCCACTCCACGACCGGCACACGCTTTGAGCTCTCCCTTCCACTGGAAGAGACGGTGGAAGGACTGAAGAGGAGGCTTTCTCAAAGACTTAAAGTACCAAAAGAGAGACTTACTCTGCTGCACAAGGAAACGTGAGTGATCGTCCACGGTTCTGGTCCGACATGCACTTCTCGTAAAGCGGTGTGCAGATCACACTGGGTTCCTGTATCGTTTTCAGTAATCGTTTGTTGCTATATTGGTCATATGTGCATATCAAAGGTCAGTGGATCCACCCCATGCTTTGGTCACCCGGACATTGGGTCTGCATAGTTTCGTTATAAGTAGGAGGCTAGCGTACACACAGATTTTAGGGAAGCGTTGAAAATAGAGGCATTGAAGTGAACTGGTATGGATTTTACCTATAGTGTTCTCTGGACTTTGACCCCCCCCCCCCCCCCCCAACGGTTTAGTGGAAAATCTCCAATAAACCGGATGATCATATCGATGTTTCTGTATTAGTTAGATCACGTATAGCTCGGAGTAAATATTTTGATAAGGACTAATGGTGGTGTGTAGAGTGTCGGGTACACGGGTGTGCACTTTCATTCCAGATTACTGAAGAGAGGTTCGGTGGCAGGAAGGTTAAGCGGGGGTGAGGCAGGGACGCCGGTAGCGTCTGCTAACCTCGGGGCTGCTTCAGCCTCCCAACGCAAAACGCCCGGCCGATGTTCACGCAGTTTGTAAAAATCTTTAATTAGACGAGTGCAAAATCTGTATCTGTGGGTTTTGCATACCCTGCATAGACTACATTTGCTTACGATTGGCTGCACTCTTCCTTCCAGTTTTCGCGGACATCGCTCATCAAAAATCACTAGTACGCTTCTTTCCTTACTCATTGTATCGCATTTAGCTGATGCCATTAACCCATATCGCGCAATTCACAAGCTGGTGTTCTCACCCGTCTTTGCGTACCTAAAGTACTTTTGAAATATTAACAAAATGCTGCTCTTATCATGAAGCAAATTCAGTTTTTTTTTAGCGCGGAGATTCTAGCACGATCTGTAAGTGGTTTCACTGATGTTTACCATCCGTTTAAAACTGTTTTGATCCTGACAAATTTAGTCCAGCAAAGTCGTGCAGTGAGAAGGTTGTGTTAAGTGAAAGAGAATCCTTTGTCGTTTGCAAATGACGAACTGTCGCATTTTTTCTCCCCCTTTTCATAGCTGAGCAATTTAATATCCCCTCAAGTAATCGCCTGAAAATCGCATCATCCTTTAAAACAGACAACCGATTTTAATCTTCTTTCCCCCCAAATAGCTGCCCTTAAGCAAAGTGTTGGGTCCCTTTGTTCAGCCGGAGGTGACATTTAATACAGACGTCCACGGTACAGCACGAAAAGGTCTTCTGCATTGATTTGCGTGTCTTTTAAAATTAAATGTATTCTGACGCTAACGCATAATGACATTTCAGAGATGCATAATAAGCACAACCTTTAAAAATCTGCATTTCGCACTTCTATTTAAACATTAGTTACAATTGTATTTCTGCAGAATAAACGGTTTAGGTAGTTGTTACAAAGTACCGAAATATTATTTCTACATCCAGCTGCTAATTTTCAAATTCATTTCGAATACATATTTTACCGTAAATGTCCTCCCTTTCCCACGCAATGCAGGTTAATCTAACATATGACCAAACTAAGTATTTTGGTTGTATATTTTGACTTGATGTAAAGCTCGTTTGATCAAAAAGGAATAGCCATCTCATTTACACGTAGTGACGCGCCAGGAATAAATATTCTTAGTGCGTAAAAAGAAAGCGGCTCAGATCACACCATTGCATGCAGGAGTGAGTTTCGCGGGATACCAAATGCACCGCACAGTAACTCCAGCTCTTTAGATCATAGTAGCCAGTGCTTGATTTTTGCTTCATCAGTTGATGTCCTGTTCTTCAAGAGGAATCCGCAGTTTATGTGAGGATGTGTTAGCGATCCTAGCCAACAAAAAACACGGCGGTTTGCCCAGACTGCTACTATACTGACGTCCGAAGTGAAGCACTTGACTAAGTATGGCATCTATTCTTTCTCTGCTTAAAAAAAAGTGCTTACCGAACTTACTGAATTACTCTTCTAAGACATCACTGTTTTCATGTTCAGGCAAAACATAACTTCAAATC